>NW_015388995.1:28106-34612 GCF_001527695.2 Protobothrops mucrosquamatus
TAATTGACTGCTATTTTTTTATTGTTTGAGGGCTTAATCATATCATCAAGTTATAAACTACCTTCTGTTTATGGAATGGGAAGAAATATCATGTTCTACTTTCTTTCAGGAAGAAGAAATATTTTGGGTGAATGATAGGACAGCATCATAACTGGCAATTTAGAAGATAGATTGTAACACTGCTAGTATGTTTCATTGCCAACTGCTGTTGATTATATGCCAATTATCAATAATCAAATTCTTCGCAGTGTAAATGCTATTTCATTCCTTAATACTGAATAACCCAAATCTATATGGAATTGGGAGAAAACATTTTAGTATCTCTGAGATATATATTTTTTGCATATTTGCAAATACTGAATATATACAGTACAGTATATATGATTTTAGACAGCATCTCTCTTTTTTTTTTCAAGCAAGTTTACAGTTATTGGAAAGGAAGAAAGCAAATCCTCACAATTCACCAAAATCCATCTGCCTGCTTATGGTGCAGTGGAAAAAAAAAAGAGTATGATTTTTTTTTCATTGCCCTGAATATTTTCTAAAGCATTTGCTGATTTTGAATTATTTGAATCTCCTATAGACCTAATGGTATATGACATTATACTGGATTTTTCTAATCCAGTTAAAATATAGTTCCAATCAATTGATCGAATAAGGGGGCTATGTATCATTCTGATTTCCTTATATCCATCAAGTTCCTGGGCATGCTAATATGTTGTTACATAAATTATAAGTTTTGGGATAAACAGAGCAGACAGTGATAAACATCCTTTAATTCTGCAAGTTGTTGCTGACTATAGGGGGCAGTGCTCATCTCCATTTCAATGCCATTGAAATGTTCGAAGACATTTCCATGGTCATGTGGCCAGCACAATGTCACAGAGTACTTTTAAACTGCTAGGTTGGCAGGGGCTGTGGTGAGGACACCCCATTGTATGGCATTCGGGTTTTGGGATACCAACTTTCCAGCTGACAAGCCCAGTGTCTTAACTACTAAGCCACCATTCCACCCCAACACACTCCAAGTATGTTGGACTATAATTGTCACCATCCCCAAATAAATTGCCAGGTAGCATTCCTATTTGGAGAAACAACTCTTCGATAGCATATTATTATATTGGTTTTTTTGTAAGTATGTAATAAAAGTCAATGGGATAAAAAAGGAAGAGATTACCTGACTGGGTTTCTCTCTTCTCTCCCTCTCTATTTTTTAATCTATTTCAAATACTGTAGCCCATTGTGCAAAACAAATCCTGAATAATGAATGATGTCTTCCTCGTAAAATCACCCAGTCAGTGTTTTGCTGATACATGCCAGTGCTTGAATTATAGGGAGAATGGAAGAACTCTTCACAAAAATTGTAAATCTCATCTCTTATTTTTTTCCTCCTCATCAATGTTTAGCTAAAGTGTCTCCACCTTCCAGCTTTCAAAAAAATCCAGGCCTTCTCTAAAATTCATAAAGCCTAAACACTGTAGTTAGCAATCTAAAATCCTCAATAATCATCAGATTCTGCCATGAAAGTTTAGAATTTATCTCAATCTGCAACCAATTAGATGTTCCTTACCAGATTCTCCTCTTGCTAATCTGGGTTTATATGTAGTTCTAATTACAAACGTACAATAAATTCAAATGGCTCTCATTCTTTATTCTCACTTATTGAGACAAATTCAAACTCTTTGAACTTAGAACTGTGAATAAGGTAAATTGCCCAAGTGCCTTTGTACTATGACAAGTCAGAGAATGATAAATTTGCTATAGCCTTATGGATTATTAATATTTGTTGAAACAATCAGAGATCTAGAATATTTTACTGCTAATAGCATTGCAAAGAAATTCTATACTGAATTGTAGAAAAATGAATCTGAGATTTTTTTAGCTTCCTGTGGATCAATAATAGACTAACACTAGTAAAATAAAGTTAGGTTTCCCAGTTCCTTGATATACATTTACTTGGAAAGTGATGGTGCAAAGATCAAATCACAATTTGATGCTAAGGGTGTAACATTGCTACTAGGCTGAACATGACTCCTGGAGACATCTATGACAACAACATGGAGGTAATTTGCATTCTACACAGCCTTAAGAAAAAGAAAAAAGAAAATGCATCTCTGTCTAGTGTAGAAGATGTGAAATTTTCTGGCAATATCTCACTGAAGTTATAACTCGGTTCAATCCTACTTAGTCTCTGAGATTGGATAGGATGTGTAGTCCCCTGACATAATTTTACATTTTACCTGGATATGTAAAATATTAAATCTGAGCAAGTGTTGCCAAAGAAGAAGAAAAACCCATGCTGTTGAGGATGTAGTAAAATTGATTGGTTTTATAACAGTCCATCATCCCTAACTGTTGCTGTCTCTGTTGGGTATCAAAGTAACCAGCTGGCAAAAAGAATTGTGTTTAAATTGTTAAAGAAATTAACATCGTTTTCTTTTCAAATATTATAATTGACAGGAAAAGAAGCTCTTTTGTCTCTAGTTCTTAAACACAGAATCGCTTCAGCCTTTTTAAACTCTCTCTTGCAAACTGTGGAAATATGAATGCTATTCATTGAGACTAAAAAGAAAAAAAAGAAATCTGCAAGGTTTGTTTCTGAGTGGGTATGTTAAAATGTATTTTAAAAAGTTTTAGAAGAATTAATGCAACTCAATATATTTTGGAAGCCTGCCATGCAAGCTGAGATTTTGGTTTATACAGGATTACCAGATTTTACAAAAGGCTGAATTGCGCTTTTTCAAATTCAGTGACTTGAATTGAAAGGATAAAAGGATTAGAATAAATGGAAAACATGAACTTTGGGAACTTATTTTCAGGCCAATCTGCTGTAAATGCTAACTCCAAATAACAGCTCTTCTTTTCTCTCAAGAGGAAACAAGTTTGTTTGAACACATGCTAAATCTGAAATATTTAGGGACCCACACCCTTACATATAAGTAACATATAAATATTTATCACTGCCCATCTTGAATACATAATGGAAGGACGAAGCTTTAGAGTTCACATGGTTAATACTGTATGGAGCAGAATTGTGCCTGAATATTTAGTTTTGCATAAACTAAATATGGTCTTTATTGAGCTCCCATCTATGAACATCTCATTTCGCTGAGATGCATAGGTAAAAATCCTAGGTTAAATTTATGTTTACTCAAAGAAAGACATTTTTTAAAACTTTTCTTGTGATTTTATTTCTTTGTAGTTTTTTTTTTAAATAAAATGATTGAGTATATTCTTTATTAAAAACGTGTCAGCCAGGTTATCTTAAATGCATAAAGTTCAGCAATCTTCTAAAATAAAGTCTTTCAAATGTTTCAGAAGAGAAGAAAGAAATAAGAATTCCTCTACTGACAATGTCAATGTTGACACTGATTGGGCAGCATTGTGTTCACGCAGCTCCATTAAAGTAAATAGAATAAGAACGAGAAGCTCACAAAGCATGTCATGCACACATTAGATATTATATATCTGCAAGGAGCAATTGTCAGTTGAACACGGGCATCTGTTCATAAACTCACACTTCTTCCTTTGAGGATTGAATCTGTAAGCTCTGTAGAAATTCGCCTTATTTAAATTTTATGGACAGAAAAAAAAAGGACAAGTGCTTTCTGTTTTTTATCTGCTTGCACTTACCCACATGGAATAAAATGAGAGAAGCGGGAAGTGTTTGTGTCTGCTAAGGAAATGGCTTATAGTGTATTACATGAGGAGAAAGAGGAGGAGAAGTTGGTTGTTTGTCTGAGGAATAATCCTTTATATCTTACAAAGAGTAAAAAGGCTCACAGCATCTTAAATATAAGCAGTGCTTTTTTTGAAAAAAAAAAAAAAAAGGTGCTGGAACTCACACATGTCATACAACCTGCCTTGCCTACCCTACAAGGTTCCATCCAAAAAAGGTGCCGGAACTCCGTTCTGGGCGTTCTATGACCAAAAAAAGCCCTGAATATAAGTAAGGAAGGTGTTGTAAAACTCTTTGGAGCTTTTTGGGCAGGGGTTGGCAATGCTGGCTCAAGAATTCTGGGAGTTGAAGTCCACAAGTCATAAAAGAGCCAAGGTTGTCTACCCCTGTTTTAGGGTAATAGGGATTGGGCACATGATATCCCTTTCATTTCCCACTTTCTCCAAACTATTCATTTCTGTGACCTTGGAACACTAATAGACATCAGCATGGGCTCTGCATTTTTCCAGCTGAACAACTAAAGAGGGATTTTGGAAGAGATAGAAATCCCCTTATCCCATATACAGAAAGGGGAAAATGAACTCAGACCGTACCCCTTAGTTATTCAATATATGCTGCATGCTTTTCATGGAAAACAAATTCATACTGAAGGCAGCAAACTCTGCAACCAAAGTAGTAAGTTGCAGTTCAGGACTCCTATTTGTATCTGTACCTGTGCATGAGTGGACGAATGATTCATTTGAGCTCAGAGGCTGGAAGGTAGAGTGAGGCAGAAGTTCTCTGCACGCTGCTTAAATTAAAAAGAAAAATCTGGCCAGACAGATTTTTGTTCTTTGTATAAACAGGGATTTGTGAAACTGATTAGAAAGTAGTAGAAGGAGCGAGGTTAAAGTTGTCTGTGAAATCTCTTAAATAGTTTAAAATTATTGAACGTTTCTATCGGTTAGGGCAGGGGTCCTCAACCTTGGCAACTTTAAGACTTGTGGACTTCAGCTTCCAGAATTCCGCAGCCAGCTTTGCTTTGCTGGCTGAGGAATTCTGGGAGTTGAAGTCCACAAGTCTTAAAGTTGCCAAGGTTGAGGACCCCTGGGTTAGGGAGAAGGCAGAACATAGAAGCAGCATTCAACTCATTGGCTGAATATGGCCTCTGTAGATTGCACCACAAACATTTGGTGACAAAATGGCTGAATTTCAGCAGTGCTGTTTCCATCTGTTCATTTTAATGGAGGAATGCATTCAGTTGCCTTCTGACATCCCTTTCCATGAATGCCATCCCTTTTTTTAAAAAAACCACCAAATATATGGACTGAAAAATATAATCAGAATCAAATATTGCATTAGATTTTTTTAATCTAAAAAGGCGGCACTACAGCTCACTACCAAAGTGATTTTCTCCTTAATTCATAAAAAATATAAGAATATATGCCAAAAGATACATGAATTAAATGACATATCACTATTTCATTTAATTCATAAGGACAAAGAGAATTTGCCATGTCACTTCAGTCCGATTGCTTTATGATGATATATAAGTAGGAGAAAAAGTAATCATATATTAAATATAGTTCTCCAATTCGCACAGATAACACTCAGTGTAATGTAGCAATTAAGGCAATAGTTTAGAAACTGGGAGGCTGGGAGTCCTAGTCCTATTTTAGGCATTAATCCAGCTGGATATGACCTTGGAGCAGCCATTGTCTCTCAGCCATAGGAGGAAGGCAATATCAACACTTTTATGAAAATCTTGCTAAGAAAACTTCAGGGACTAGTCCATGCAGGCCCCAGAAGAAAACACTAGCTTAAAGCACAACAACAACAACAACAACAACAACATTCATACAAATGGTGAAACTAACACTAGCTTAAAGCACAACAACAACAACAACAACATTCATACAAATGGTGAAACTCCATCATGCAACCATCCCAAGTACTTTAAAACCAAGCTGAAATTAAGTCAGAATGTTTCCTCTGTGTTTTTCTCTTTTTGTGTTCATGTGTGGAAATGTGATTAATTGTGACAATCCATTTTTGAGATGTTGAGACAATGAACATTATGGTAGCCACATATCTATCATGGGAAGCATCTACTACATAAGCATTCATCTTTGTATTTCAGATAAGTCTTAATTATATTTTCCCTTCTCATTCTGTACCATTTTTTTTTTCTAGAGTCAGGGATCATCAACTATCTCTGTGAACCTAAAACTGGTTCAAAACTATCTTGAGATATTTATGGGTTTAAGATTGCAATTTTTTTTAAAAAAAAGTTGGTTAGGCTATCAGATGCACATCTGATATTAGACACCTCTGATATTGTGAAACTGATATCACAGTGACGAACCAATCCCATCTTCTCTGAACTTTAGAAGTTCATTAGCAAGCAATGGTTGACAATGATTGAGCAAGATTGATTTCAGTGACAACTTTAAAATTTAAAGCAAAACTTTGACATAGAGGGATGAATGGAGACAGTCTACAAAAGAAGGGGTTCAGTGCCAGAGGCTAGCTTTGCATTTATAAAGAGAAGAAGTTGTAGAATGTTAGTTGCCAAGAAGAAAAATAATACTGATGGAAGGGAAACCCAGAGAGAAATGCTAATAAAAATTTAGTGCTGCTTGGCAGTATTTCAGTATGAGTCAGTATTTCTTGTCTGCTAGAGAACTGCATTAAGGATATTTTCCTACCTTAACTTGCAGTAAATGCAACAATCTTACCTTGTGTTCACTACATACATGTACATGGTAGTTGGGTGCAATTTGAAAAGGATAAAAACAAACCAGCAAGGTGCATCATATATACTTGCTATCTTGGATTAATGAGGATA
>NW_015388995.1:34712-53687 GCF_001527695.2 Protobothrops mucrosquamatus
TAATTTGTACCCCGCCCTTCTCCTCATGGGACTCAGGGCGGCTAACAGCCTCATAAAAACCACAATACAAATACAATGATATCTATATTAAAAACCGAATTAAAAGGAAATATTTAAGAAGGCCGATCATTAAAATTATCCTTAAAATACCCTTAAAAAACCCCGCTAAAAATCCCTAGGCCAGACCCGCTTGTTGAAATGATTAATGGCACTTATCTATGGCACCATTTCCATTCACCAATCCTGTCAAAGGGTTTTAAAGTCAGTTGTTTAATTGTCTTCCTGCTGACCTTGGAATGCTGAGAACAGGTAGGATATTTAATGCTCTCTACCAATGATCAATAGAAAAGTGCAAAAATAATAATTCAGTTGATGCTTTAGGTCAGTAGCTTGTTGACTGACAAAATCCTCTTACCTCTACTCCAGAAAGAAAGGAGAAAAAATAAAATATTTCTCCCCCCATATTCCCAGTCCTTGATCCTCTAAGTCAGGGGTGTCAAACTCAATTTCATTGAGGGCCGCATCAGCATTCCAGTTGCCCTTGGGGGGCTGGGTGGGTGTGGCCAGAGTGGTGCGGCCTACTGAGTGGGCGTGAAGGGAGTGGGTGTGGCCTACAGGGTGGGTGTGGCCAGCTCTACATCGTTCGTGTCAAGGGTGCCTGTGGGGGCCTGGGCAGGAGTGGGACAGATCTGAGGGTCTCTGGCAGAAGGGGGTGGAACCAGGGCAAGTGCCAAGGAATGGTCCACTGGAGGAGCCTCACCGTTCCTCTCAGGCCATGGGAGGGCTGGATTCGTGGTGCGGGCTGCCAGGAGCCCTGGGCAGCAGAGGTCAAATGCCCAGCCTGGTCCTCAAGCACCTGTGGCACCAAGCCCAGCCCCACTTCCCCAAGGGGGCACCCAGCTGCACTTACCTCCTCCTCAAGGCTGCTGCTGCTGTGCTTGCTGTCCTTAGCCAGGTTGTTCATGATGGGTACCAGGGCAAAGTCAGAGGGAGACTGAATGCGTTTCAGCATAGATGGCCACCACAAAATTGTACATTGGCTCCCGGATGGCCGGCCTGGGCCAGGGCCAAGGCAGTGGGGACCATTCCCTCACTGTTTCCAGGATGGCTTCGCGGGCCACATGTGTTTGACATGTCTGCTCTAAGTGCATTTATTTATTTGTTTGAAAAACAAACAAAACATTCTGAGCTACTTGTATAAAGAGAAAGTTGTTTGGGGTTTCAGATATCATTCCATATAAATTCCTATTGAAAGCTGCACTGTTGGCCACGTACTTTACTTAGAAGGTTTTACTATGGTTGTAAATGTTTGCATAGCCTTTCCATGTATGCTCATACATGGGATTGGGGAAGATAGAGAGAAAGTAATGGCTATCTAAAGTCCAGAATTTGAAACGTGGGTGAAGCCAAGATTCAGGGCTCATTGGATATCAGCAGAGAAAACTGGGAAATTTTGCAAGGATTATGACAATGAGTAGAAATTGACTGGAAGGGATTAAGGTTGGTGTCATTTTCAAGGTTGCCTAGGAAATCTATTAGACACCTCTGAACTGAGTTGATGGGGAGCAGAGTAAGTTAAGAGTTACTGTGAAAGATAAAACGGTCCATTCTGCACTCTTGAAGAATTTCAACATTATAAATTGCAAAATGGATGCAGAGTGAATCTAGAAGAGAATGACTGGAACCCCGGAAGGCAAAATTGTATGGTGCTGATAGAAAACAATACAAATCATATATCTGTGGTGGCTCTGAAAATAGTTCATTATTGATGGGCAACAATTCTTCAACTTTTTCAATGACAGATTTTTCAGAGATCTTCATGGAGTGAACTGGTGACTTCATCACACAAGGAAAGTATTAGACCACTGAGTGCATTTTCTTTTAAAAAGTTTTCTTTAGTTTCATTTTATTGTAAAGAGATACTTTCTATCACAAGCATGAAGAAATAAGAGAAACAAAAAGGAATAAATAGAGGTTTACATATTTTATCAAACTGAGAAGAATTTTCAAAGTAACGTTATATTAACATTATAATTTTAATTACTTTATCAAAACATTTTGATAATTATTCATTATCATTCATTAATTGGCAAAATAGTCAGTATAGTAAGAATCATCAATCGGAATGCAACTCCTACAAAATTTAAATATCTATCCTTATGACAAAACAACAAAATTGGATATTTTAAAGACTTATGTTAATAGAAGCCAGAATTTTGTTATAGTACAAGTGAATCTGCAGAATTACAGTAACACTGATTAATTGATATCAGACATTATTAAAATGCAGTTATTTTTTGACATTCATGCATACTTCCATAACTTTGCATTCTATAGAAAGAATTATGTGTGATTTCCATATCAAGAATAAAACTTCTTGTTAAACATTACTATATACAAATATAGGAAGGTGGTCACCCTCCTATATTTATAGGAGCTTATGCATATACAACCAGTAGTTAAATTAATGAAGAATTTTATTTTATTCTGGACACTACATTATGATATCTATAACAATAATGTAATGTGAACTAATACTATGAGAATGTGAAAATACAATTTATAAAGCCAGTATGTGTTTCTATGTATGCACAGGATAGCATAACAAATATATGAAATCAACTCTTATCTCCTTCCACCCAATTTTCCTTCCTCTCAAGTTTCTTTTCCTCTCTTTTTTGCTTTTTCTTATAATTTTTCTTTCCTTATCTTATATATGGATCCTATTATTTGCTATTGATGTTTCTCTTCAGAGAAATTCCAAGTGATTATTTGTATCTCATTCTTTTAATTTGATATTCTGGTCCTGAACCTTACTGCTATATCTGTTCTCTTATTTATTTTTAGAGAATTTTTTTGGGGGTGGGAAAATCTAAGTTCATCATTATTATATAATTTCAATTTATATTGTGTTTTGCAATTGTAATGCCTGAAAAAATATTTTTTTCCTGTATCACAATAGCTAATAGCTCAAATGCCTGTAAGAATAAGGAAAGAGAAAAGAAGCAACCTTGTCCCTTTTTGTTATAATACTTTTTTTTCTGATAAAATTCTATTTAGTGTTATCTTGGCTTCTTGCTTATTATAATATACTTTTAAGTATCCCTGTAAGAAAATTCAAGCCGCAATTCATCTTCTTCAAAATCATGATTATGAAAGGCCATTCCACATTTATCTTAACTTGTCTCGATGTAAAAAATAAAAATAAAATAGTAATTCTTTTGAAAAAAATATATCAATAGCATTTAAAATATATATTTAATGCTGTCTCTCATGTATCTGTTCAGGTCAAACCGATTCTGATCTGGATCAGTTAAGTAGACATTTAACCACTTTCAAGTAAAGTTCTAAAAGATCCCTGCCTAAAAGATAGGCCTACTGTATAGGACAGTGATGGTGAACCTTTTAGAGACCGAGAGCCCAAACTGCAACCCAAAACCCACTTATGTATCGTCGGGTGCTGGGTGGGCGTGGCCCATTGGGTGGGCATGGCTTCAGTGATAATGGCAGACTGGGTGGGACCAAAAAGTTAAATCAATCAATTCCAACTTTGCGAGATCTTTTTTTCCCGTGAGAAGTTGAAATTCATTGATTGATTGATTGATTGATTGATTGAACCTTTTTTTTTTTGCACACGGGGTGGAGGCCTAAAGCGAAAAGGTTTTATAAAACCCAGCTGAAGGCCTAGGACTGGGGCAATGGTGCACATGCCAACAGAGAGGGCTCTGAGTGCCGCCTCTGGCACACATGCCATAGGTTCGCCACCACGGGTATAGGATCATTCTCTCATTTGTAAATCAAAGAGATAAAAGCCTCTTGCCAGGATGGCAGAAGTACTTGATCTGTATCTCATTTTTACCTAAATTAATGCTCTCATTAAGATATCTTTTAAAATCTTACATTGCATAAAATCATCTAGTCTTATGGGAAGTATTCAATTTTATGTTTTTCCCATTGCTTCTTTCGTTCCATCTTCTGCCTTTTGTTGATTTGTATATAATGCGATCTGTCTTCTCTATTCAAGAATTCTTAGATCTTCTCCACACCTGATGTCTATTTGCCTAATAGTTAAGGCACAAAGCTACAAATCAGGAGACTGTGAGTTCTAGTCCTGCCTTAGGCATGAAAGCCAGCTGGGTGGCTTTTTTCAAAGTTGAATATTTGTAAAATTAATAAAGCAGGATAAAAAAAAATCTATAAATAAGGCAAAACAAATCAGCTCATCATCTCTTCTGGAGTGGAAATTATCCAAAATTAAAGTAATACTTCTTTTCTGACGTTCTTTTTACAACTGATAAATCGACATTTTTTTCAAATATTTCTCAAAATACTTATTTTTGCCAGAATCCATATTTTTATAAGTTTTACTTACTTTCATTAAATGTAACTGAATGCCAATCGCTTTAATCTATGCTTTAAATTAAACATAAGTTCTGCTTATGTCTTAATTGTAATTGCTTCAATTCATTCATCATTCATTATTTGGTTCTTATACAATTTTCTTTCTATTTGCTGTCAAAGATACAAACAATTGCTCTGCTAGAATCACATTCTGTGTATAGAAGTAGCATCAGCTGTTTAATTGCTTTGAAAATTCTTTGACTCATGTTGATACTTCCATTTAAAATTTTCCTGCAATAATAGCAGTCTATTCAATCTCCATCCATTTGAAACAGGCCAAGGTTCCTCTGTACAAACTTATAGTAATTTGGTTATAATCTCTGTGTAACAAGAGTTCGTACTTCCATGCTGAGCTATGGTGGTGCAATGGTTAAAAAGCATTATTGAAGGCTAATTATGCTGACTGCCAGCAGTTCGATTCTCACTGGCTCAAGGTTGGTTCAGCCTTCCATCTTTCCGAGATTGGTAAAATGAGGACCCAGATTGTTGGGGGCAATATGTTGACTCTGTAAACTGCTTAAAGACAGCTGTAAAACGCTATGAAGCAGTACATAAGTCTAAGCGCAATTTCTATTGCTATACAGTAAGTCTAATTAATAATGAGTTGAACACATCCAAAACATATCTATTTTGGACAACAAAAGTGCCTAACAAGCAAATACTGGAGTGTATAACACCAGACTATCACTGGAAGGCAAAATCACAAAACTGTGTCTCATTTATTTTGGCCATGTCATTCAGGGGAATTCATTGAAGAAAGCAATTATGTTTGGAAGAGTTAGCAGGCTGCCAAAGAACACAATGGCTGGACACCATCAAAGCTGACATCAGCCAGAGCATAGAACTACTCCTCCTCCTCCTCCTCCTCCCCCTCCTCCTCCTCCTCCATAAAAATACTGCTGTCTACCTTTTTTTCTCCAGGATTAACATTGTTTTAAGTGTATCTCCCTGATTTTGGAGATTTTCAGTTTGTGATGGGTTCTGAGATTTTGTGAATATGCATTATGCCCATTTAATGAACAAAATGCATATTGCTACTAATTTATATGATCAAAATACAGGTATATTACAGGTTTATTTCACTAAATTGGTTAATTCTAAACCTTAAACTTAAAAGGTATACATAATGTTTACACAGTCAAGGTGTAAGTCAACAGAACATTTTAGAAAGGTTGAAGCAGGGTTTAAACAAAGCTGAGTAGCATTTCTTTTATTGTGATTGCCCAATTGATGTATATCAAACAAGATGGAATTCTTAGTTAATGTGTCCAAAGCACATAGTCTCACAGAAGCTGTGAATTTTTAATAACACTGTAGATTGAAGGAATACATCAAATAATTTAACATTCTCTCAATTTAATAAGGTAGATAGCAATGTAAAAAGTAATAGTATAGTTATCTTCTTGATATGCGGGTTTTCTTCATCTTTTTTCCCCTCAAGGTTGAAAAACTCATAAAACACCATAGTGAACTCATAATCTGATCCAGATCACAAAGAAATACAGTTAAAAGAAATAGAAGCAGGAATTGTCCCTACTATGCAAGATGGTGGAGGGGGAGAAACCACAGAGAAACTTATACAAGGATACTTGAAAATTTAGTCATAGCTGCTAAAATGTATATAACATCCTACTAAGAGAGAGAGAGAGAGAGAGAGAGAGAGAGAGAGAGAGAAGCTCAATAGATTCTGGCATATTAGATTTATTTTAAACATAACATAATTGTATTATGTAGTGTTTTTGTCTAGAAGCCCAGTGCAACTCCTAGCAATTTGCATGACAATCTCCCTGCATTTTGTCCACACAATAGCAGCCATTGGGGTAAGTTGGACTGACAGAATGGGACTACTCAAAATCACTCAGTGAGTATCATGTTTGAGGGTGATCTTGAAGACTTGGAATCCCCAAAACTTTTAACCAGTACATCACACTGACCTTTAATGTCAAGTAATGGTGCTTTTTCAGGAGGCAACTAGACTTTTGTGTCTCCATCTGGTTAGAGAGGGCTGTAAACCACTGTGTAGCTGTATATAAGTCTAAGTGCTATTGTCATGGTTCTGACAGACAGAGACGAATAAAGCAGAACTCCGATCTTGGAAATTCCTCAAAAAACATGTTTATTAGTTACAAAGTATCGGCATGATCAAAAGTGAAACAAAGTCTGAATACACAAGTAACAATTACCCAATTACAAAGTATAATGTCCCACCCACAAAAACTATGCAAGCAGCTACATTCCCCAATATATTCATTCTTATGCAACGCCCAGTCCCTGATTGCGGGAGCAGTAGATGACCTTGGTTTCCATGGGACAGAAGATTATTTTGACTAACAAAGCATCTGGGCAACCCCGTCGCTCCATTCCATATGGCAACCTAGAATGAGAAGAAAAAATGGCTGCAGCCATGCTCATTGTAGAGTTGACAGCTATTGCTAGTAACATAGTTGTTAAAGCACTCTGGCTTCTCCATTGATTTTGCTTGTCAGAAGGACCCAAAAGGTGATCACACGACCTCAGAACACTGCAATCATCATAAACAAGAGTCAGTTGTCAAGTGTCCCAATTTTGATCATGTGGCCATGGGGATGCTGCAATGGTTGTAAGTGTGAAAAACTGTCATAAGTCCTTTTTTCAATGATGTTGCAACTTTAAAGGCTCACTAAATGAATTGTTGTAAGTCAAGGACTACCTGTCATACCCTCAGCCATCTAGTCCTTTGGCACTTCTAGGATATCTGCATAGTGACCCCAACATTTTAAGACTGGTGAATATCTTTGAAATTTTGAGAATGAGAATGAACCTTCCATAAAGTGTTACCATGGAGAAGTGGTTTTGCCTCATTTCCAAAATGTTTCTTACCATCTTTTTTTTTCTCTTCTGCCGAGATGTTTCTATTACCTTTGCATAGCTTTATGTTTTCTTTTGTTTTCAGGATGGTAAACTTTCAAACAAAGGGATGCAAATAGCAATTGCTTTATTTTCTGAGAAAACTAATGACATTTATTTAAGCCTTAGAGGCATGAAAAGAAAACAAAAATTTCCAACAATTATTTCCAATAGAGTAGTGAGCCAAGGTGGATGATATTTGCAAATAATGTCTGCTGGATTCTATGGACTTATTTTTTTTATTGTACCATACTGGTATTTCTTATCTCTTATCCACCTTAACCTCCTCTGCCTACTTTAAAAAACTACCGTAACTGGTGCACTTTATATTTTCAAGCACATGCAGGCAGGCTTTGCAAAATGAATGTTTATTAATGTCAAGAATTTTAAATGGTGTCTTTTTAACAAAATGCAAAATGAATAAGGTCCTGAATCACCAGAAAGGAGAGGGAAATATAGGAAATATAGATAACAAGATGAACATAGTTTGCACAAAATAGATCACATCCAGTTACAAGTCAGGATACTGGCTGGCTGTCCTTTGTGATGATATATGCAATTGTGCATTTAGAAACCTGGATCAATGAGTTGAAATGAAATCCAATTAAACTGAATACGGGATGTATTTAGAACCAACCATCTGTTAAATAGGTAGCCGATTCTGAATGAATTCCAGAAAATGGGACTCTTAGTAGAGAACTTCTAAAATAGAAGTGGGCAATTAATTTTTCCAAGGGACATATGAAAGACTAGGACTGTAGTGGAGGGCTATTTCCACTGCCTTGCCATCCCATTGCCTTCACCACCGATGCGCTGCCACACCAATGCTCTGTGGCTGACACCACCAAAGTCACCAATGCCTCCCCCCCACTGATGCTGCTGACATCATGGGCCAGACAAGGATAGCCAAAGGGCTATTTGTGGTCCACAGGCCATAAAATGCCCAGGTCTGTTCTAAAACAATAGGTATAGGTCAGTGGCGAACCTATGGCACGCATGCCAGAGGCGGCACTTGGAGCCCTCTCTGTGGGCACACACACCATCACCCCCAGCCCTGCCTCCTCCCATGGCCCCCTCCTCACCAGCAGGCCTCCCCGGAGGAGAGTCGCCCCCGGGTGGGGCCACATGAAGGACAGCCAAGGACATGGTAGCCGGGCAGTGGGGACAAGACTCCACCCCTGTGCCCCATTGCACACAGATGATGCTGCGGGGCATGGGTGGAGGGCGTGGCCACCATGGTGCTGCTGGGCTGCCTGGGTGATCTGTGGCGGGGTGTGGAGGTGGTGGGTGGCCAGTGGGAAGAGCAGAGCGGGGACAGGGGTGGGGGCAGTTTTTGGCACTCGGTCTCTAAAAGGTTCGCCATCATTGGTATAGGTAAATCAATGCATTCTTACACATCATTGTCAGATATAAGAAGTATCATTCCAAAATAACTGTGGTTGGGATTATTACAATATATGTATCTTTCAACATATTACTACTAGTTTTGCATATGGCCAGCATATAAATCCATTTACACAAAATTATATAGCCCATGTTCTTCAAAGCATATTTATCTCCAAATGCATATTGTGATCAGTTTTGATCCAGAGTGTGTATCTTCTTAATCAGTATTATGAAACTGAAAAAAAGAGAAAATAATGGAAAAATAATGACAGATATTCATTAAAAAAGACATCATACTGTTTCTCTAAAGTTAACACTAATCTACACTATTCCTATGTTCCGATATAATTCTATTCAACATTATCTTGTTTTTTTCTTGACTTTTCCTTTTTTTCCCCCAAACCTTTTTTACTTGCTCATTACTCTTTTCTTGTTTTTTTTTAATATAATAAAGTTACATTTAAAAAAAAAGAATGATGAAAACAGGGAAACTACATTCCTATTTGAAACCTGGGAAGATGATTTAGGTTCATTTAAAATTGATTTCACAAAGTTTGGACACTCTCAAATTTTCCTAAAAACAATATGCACAATTACAGTTATACAATTGTTAATGGAATCAATGAGCATATAGCGTTCCTTTGAGTGCTTAACCAGCAGTGATAACATCCTTTCATTATAAACCCACATCAACAAACCTGCAAGATAGGATGCACTGAGAGAAAGAGATTAGCTCAAAATGATCCTGCAAACTATGGCAGTTTTGTTGGTCACATTAACCACTGTCCTACATTGATATTATATCATTTTCTAAATTAAGAATAAAATAGGCCCTTATCAAGTGTTAGTAGCATGAAAGTGGCTTCAAGGGGATACCAAGTGATCTGGCTCACTTCAACCCTAACCTAAAAAGACAATGCTAATAATATTTGGTTGCAAGAAATGACAAGACTATGTGAATGCCGTGCCAAGGAGATTCCAGCAATCACCTTTGTGCAAGTAATGAATAGAACTGATTTCCCAAGATGATTCATAACAAAGAACAAAAATTAAAATAACATAGAGGTCTCATTTCAGGGCTACAACTAAATAGTAGGCCCATCTCATATTTTGTAAAGCCCATAAGAAGGAGGCCTTGGCTATCAATCCTTTGGATGTAATATACAACACTGCTGAAAAATTGGGTTGACTGGACACAGTTGTTGTTTTTTCTTGTTCTTGTTGATACTCACTTCTAAAAGGCACCCCCTGAGTGAGAAGCAACAGGAGAGAAGAGAAGAAAGCCAGACAAAGTTAGCACTGAGCAGCAGTAGCTGTTAAACTGCAATCAGCCATGTGAATCCTGTTTGGAAGAATAGACAGGAAAAATAGATGTGTAAAATCAATATATGAGCGCCAAAATATGGACCATAAACATGCATTTTTGATACACTCAAAGATGATCTTACTTTACTGTTAACTAGATAATACTATATTAATATTTCAGCTACTACATCATAGCCTAAATATATCTCCCTGGAAGTAAGATACAATTAAGGAGAGTGATTTGTAAATTCTCAACCTTTTTCTTCTTTGAGTATATAGGCCAGCAAGGGGGAAAAAAATATAAAACACCATCTTAATATATGCAAGTGTAAATAACTGATTGGGCCAATGTGCTTAGCTGCTTATCAAAAATTGTCCAAGTAACAAATTACAGGCATAAGGATACTCAGCACCTGATACCTATCAGACTATTTCTGAACATGTGTTTAAAGATATTCCGGCTGAGAGGTCAGGAGTGCAGGGCAGTGTGTGATGTTGTGTGATGTAAGAAAAAGGGAAAAATAATTGGTAACAAGTGTTACAATCTTCAACTAATAGGGAACAGCAGTAAGCATCTGCAGTCAGCAGCACTTAAAGTAACCAACTGGGTAGACAAAATGGTATATGAGTAGTAAAATAGCACATGTCTCCCAGTACATTAAAAACAATAAAATCCCCAGCAATGAACTATCATCTGTCAGCAGAAACAGCAAAAAACCTGCAAATCATTCATTGGTGGTAGAATCAGACACACACAGCTGATAGAGACTGGGTATTTTTATGGTTTCTATCAAAATTCTGTGCAATAGAGGACTGGCACTTTCTCAAGAGTTGTAAGAGACACAGCAAATTCAATAAAGGAGAATATTTGTAGCTCAGGGTTGAAATGAGAAGTCCTTGGTTCTCTCTTGTTTTCTTGAAGACGTTTCATTACGCAAACTAGGTTAACATCATCAGAGCACTGTTCGATAATGAAACATCTACAAGAAAACAACCAGGTTCAGAGAGCACCAAGGACTCCTCACAACAAATATTATGAATCAATCAATCAGAATAGAGCTGGAAGGGGCCTTGGAGGTCTTCTAATCCAACCCCCTTCTCAAGCAGGAGACCCTATACCATTTCAGACAAGTGACTGTCCACTCTCTTCTTAAAAACTGATGAAGCACCCATAACTTCTGAAGCCAAGCTATTCCACTAGTTAATTGTCCTCACTGTTAGGAATTTTCTCCTTAATTCCAGGAGAAATCTTCTCTCCTTGATTAGTTTCCATCCATTGTTTCTTGTCCTACCCTCTGGTGCTTTGGAAAATAAGTTGCCCCCCTCCTCTTTGTGGCAGCCTCTCAAATACTGCTATCATGTCCCCCTAGCCCTTATTTTTCTCTAGACTAGCCAAGTCCAAATCCTGCAATCATTCTTCATATGTTTTAAACTCCAGACCTTTAATCATCCTAGTTGGTCTTCTTTGCACTTTTTCCAAAGTCTCAACATCTTTTTTGTACTGTGGTAATCAAAACTGGATGTGGTATTCCTTACTAAGGCTTTATAAAGTGGTACTAATACTTCATGTGGTTTTGATTCTATGCCTCTGTTTATGCAACCAAGGATTGCATTAGCTTTTTTTTGGCTGCTGCTGCACATGCTGGCTCATATTTAAGTGATCATCCACTAGGACTTCCAGGTCCTTCTCACAGTTACTGTTTTTGATCCAGGTTTCACCTAATCTGTACTTGTATTTGCCTAAGTATAAAACCTTGCTTTTTTCCACATTAAATTTCATGTTATTGGATAGGGCCCACTGTTCAGGTCTCACAAGATCTTTTTGGATCCTGAGCTTGACTTCTGGGGTGTTGGCTATTTCTGACAGCTTAGCGTTATCTGCAAATTTGATGAGTTCCCCTTCTATTCCATTATCTAAGTCATTTATGAAGATATTGAAGAGTACCGAGCCTAAGACAGAACCTTGTGGTACCCCACTGCTTACTTCCCTCTATGTAGATATAGTACCATTAAGGACAACTTATTGAGTATGGTTTGTCAACCAGTTACAAATCCATCTGGTGGTGATGCTATCTATCCCACATTTTTCTAGTTTACCAAGTAATAGGTTATGGTCTACTTTATCAAATGCCTTGCTGAAGTCTAAGTATACTATGTCCATAGCATTTCACTGTCTGCAGAACCTCTGCAGAAGACAAACTAAAATGCTGAGATGGAAAGTAATATCCAGCTTTCATAGAGGAGATACATGCTTTTAGCAAGCTAAAATGGAGTTGACAAGATTCCAATCCCTGATCATATTATTAACCACATTATCAACGAAGCATGCTAGATCATATCCATTGCAAAAATTATATACTTATTGTAAAAGTGGAGCAGCTAAAGATGTCATTAAGCTGCTTCAAAAAATTGGCTCTGGACTCATTCAGAAGGCAATATCTGAATACAATATATTAAAAAAATAACTCCCAATTTATATTAGTACTAGAGTAAGAAAAAATGCAAAGATGAGGCCTTAGCAGCATATGGAGGACTACAATGTTTTATCCCTTATGTGCAATAATATAGTGTAGAGCTCATATGGTGAGCACATGTGAATGAGCCATAGGTTTAATTGATTTCAACTGCAAATATTTCCCTGGACTTGTGCTGCAAAGTGCAGTTTTGTTGGTGTAATAAAATGTTATGCCTTTAGAAACGACTGTACCATGTTATAGAATATTGCATGACCCAGATAGAAAATATTTCATTATCCAGCATGTCATCATTTGTATTCTTTGCCATAAAGTGACCTGAAGCAACGAATGGTCTCTAAGATGCAAATATTGCAAATCTGTCAGATAAGCACATGGGAGCACTTTCAAAGGCTTCTACTGTGTACAGTAAAAAAAGGAAATATTCTCTTATAGAGCTTTAGTATTCTCAATTATTACTTTGGGCAACTGAGATTTGCAGGGCAATCCTGAATGTGTGATTAAGGAACAAGTCGGCTGGTCTACAATGGGGCTTACTGCTCTATGTTACAAATAAAACAGAAAAATTGCACAGACCAACACTTATTTGAAAACAGTGAATTCTTTTAATGTAATCGTATATTTTTTTTCAAACTTCCACCAGTAAACTTATTTGCATTGTTTGAATTTTCCTTTCTCTATTATGGGGGGTGGGGGAGGAACTGAAGAGTAACTTATACAAGGATACTTGAAAATTTAGTCATAGTTGCTAAAATGTATATAACATCCTAGTCCTAGTGGACAATCACTTAAATATGAGCCAGCAGTGTGCTGCAGCTGCCAAAAAAGCCAACACAGTGCTGGGCTGCATTAACAGAGGGATAGAATCAATATTTCATGTGAAATATTAATACTACTTTACAATGCCTTGGTAAGGCCACACTTGGAATACTGCATCCAGTTTTGGTCACCATGATGTAAAAAAGATGTTGAGACTCTAGAAAGAGTACAGAGAAGAGCAACAAAGATGATTAGGGGACTGGAAGCTAAAACATATAAGGAACGGTTGCTGGAATTCGGTATGTCTAGTTTAATGAAGAGAAGGACGAGGGGGGACATGATCGCAGTGTTCCAATATCTCAGGGGCTGCCACAAAGAAGAGGAAGTCAAGCTATTCTCCAAAGCGCCTGAAGGCAGGACAAGAAGTAATGGATGGAAACTAATCAAGGAGAGAAGCAACCTAGAACTAAGGAGAAACTTCCTGACAGTTAGAACAATTAACCAATGGAACAACCTGCCTCCAGAAGCAGTGAATGCTCCAACACTGGAAGTTTTTAAGAAGAAACTGGACAGCCATTTGTCCAAAATGGTATAGGGTTTCCTGCCTGAGCAGGGGGTTGGACTCGATGACCTCCAAGGTCCCTTCCAACTTTATTATTATTATTATTATTATTATTATTATTATTATTATTATTATTATTATTATTATTATTATTATTATTATTATTATTATTATTATTATTATTATTATTATTATTACTATCCTACTGGAACAAAAAAGAAAAGAAAAGAAAAAAGAAAGAAAAGCTCAATAGAATCTGGCACATTGGATTTATTTTAAACTTAACATAACTGTATTATGCAATGTTTTTGTCTAGAAGCCCAATGCAACTCCTAGCAATTTGCATGGCAATCTCCCTGCAGTTTGTCCACACAACAGCAACCATTAAGGTAAGTTGGACTGATAGAATGTGAATACTCAAAGTCACTCAGTGAGTATCTTGATTGAGGGTGATCTTGAAGACGTGGAATCCCCAAAACCTTTAACCAGTACATCACACTGACCTTTAATAGTACGATTACTCTCTATGTACTAATTGTCACCTTCTATCACATCAAAAACAAAACCTGGAATAAAAAATACACTTCTATTTTAATAATATACAGTAGCATAGCTGGAGTAAGGCCCATTGAACACCGAGAGGCTTACCACTAAGAATTCTGTGTGTAATTAGAATGTAAGCAACCCTGAATGATTCTTTGCAGTGGTAAATAATCCCTCTTTACATTTTATTATTTCAAGCAGATGATCAAGCTTCCATTGAACAATAAGATGTTTAATTTTTGAATAGTTTCATTATCTGTAACAGAATTCTCCAACCGCCTCCCCCCCCAAAAAAGCAATTATTGTGATGCATCAGGGCAAAGATTGTGATAATAAAAGGTCATCAGTTTTGACCTCATGCTTTGCCAGTATCAGTGAGCAAGCTGCAAAGAGTAAGACTGTTGTCAAAAGAAAAATCTTCATCATGGTCCAGTCCAAGCTGGGAATAATCAAAATGGAGACTGCTTTAGAAAGAAAGTTATAGTTTATTGAAGAGGCGAGCCAAACAGAAAGATGACTCTGGACAAACTGACCACATGTAGTAGGGAGTGGTGGGTTTTTATACCTTCTTGAGCTTTTGTTTGGAGTTGTTCCTGTGGTATGAACTTTGACCTGAGTCTGAGTATGCCTTTCTGGTATTTTGGTGGTGGTGGGCTAATCCTATTATGTCCCAAAGGACATATCCTGCTTCCCCGAGGCTGTGGCTGATGAGTGTTGGATTTTTTGGGGGTGTGAGGGATTGTTGATTCTAGGGATCTTTATCTTTCTAATCCCAGCTTCCTGACTCCAATCTTTCTGATAAGATTATCACATCTGCATTTCTGGTTTCTGTTTGGGGCAGAGACACTTAAGGGGGATGTTTTTAAGATCCTTTGGGGAAATATATTCTGCCTTTTTAATATTTCCCAAAATAGTTCTTTCTCTGGATTTTTCCCATACTGTATTAGGGATAATTTTTAAAAACATGAACACTGCATGCATTCATCCACTTAGCTTACCTTAATGACTCTCAAAACTAAGTGATCTTGTTTTGCATAGTACATAGATGAAGAACTATCTGGGAATTTCAGAGCTGCTGGCTAAGGGCAAAGTTGAAAACACAAACTGTGGAAGAAGGAAAGGTCAAGTCGGTTTTGTAACCTAACAAACTTCACAGATGTATTCGTAACGAATATAGCATGATTTACAGGAAGAGTTACTTTTTAAAAAATTGGTTATACGGCTCATGAATCATATAAATTGAAAAACCTTTGGCCTCTGGAAGGTTACTGGTAAATAAAGAATAACTTTAGACTTTGTGATCTTTTTTTTATTGTTTTCTGGTTATAATTTCTATATTTAACCCTGCTTTATCAAAGAAATGCTATATGGAAATAGGGTTCATTATTCTGAATATTGTTTTGAATGAGAGGAAAAAAAGCTAATTACGTATAATTAGAAACTCTATGGTAGCAGAATATATTATGTTATGCTGGTTTTGTTGCTGCTGGTTTCTTGTTTTATTGTGATTACAGTTTAAAGATGGGAAAAAGCATATTTCAGGTATAATGCAGTTACTGTATAGTTTAAACACAATTCTTTGAGATTTTGATAGAAAACTAAAGCATTTACATAAATTAAACACATTGAAATAAGCAAAACTAAAAGCTGTATAACTTGGGCTGGATTATGTAGCCCATCATAAATAAGGCCATCTGAAATTATTGTGCCATTCTGAGTGGGCACCATGCTTTCAGCAAGTTCTCAGTCCTTATAAAAAGATTATTGGTTTCTTCCTAGTGGAAACTAGGATTTTTTTAAAGAACTAGAATGTTATTTTATGATTTTGAGCTGGCTTAATTATGATCTTGTATTTGGTCTACTGGATTTGCAGTGCAAAATTACCAACAGCCATTGAATGGCAGCAAAGACTTTCTGTATATCTTCTGACATCTAGGGATATGTAGTATTTTGAACTCCAGATTTAATATCCCTTAATGTCTTAATGAGAAAGTTGGAGTTGTTCTTGTCTCCATAATTTCATGGAAATATGAAATTGATGTACAATGCCATGTGTTTTATACAGCACATAAAATAAATAGTTCCACTTCTGATTTCCCCACATGGGAAAATCACAAAAGGACTGTTTAAGCTAACAGGTCTATCCTCCTGATAAGTGCAGGAATCTGAACTCATCCCCAATAGAATTAGAATTAGCTTCAATTAGAATTAGCTTCAATATATAATAATTCCTTGTATAATAATTACCTTGTGCTTTCCTTAGGATTAAGAATTTTTTAGTGACATTAAGTTGTAATCTGTTTACCTGCAATTTAAACTCACTATCCTGTGTACCCTAGAACAATACACAAATGGTCTTACCCGTCTTCTATGACAGGGGTCTTCAAACCTGGCCCTTTTATGACTTGTGGACTTCAACTCCCAGAATTCCTCAGCCAGGCACACTGGCTGAGAAATTCTGAGAGTTGAAGTCCACAAGTCATAAAAGGGCCAAATCTGAAGACCCCTGTTCTATGATAACACCTTTTCAAAGTATAAAGAATAACACAGGTAGTCCTCAACTTACAAAAGTTCACTTAGTGACCATCCAATGGCACTGAAAAAGATGACCATTTTTCACACTTATGACCCATTCAAGAATTCCGGTGGTCACCTGGTCAAAATTCAGATGCTTGGCAACTGATTCATATTTATGATGGTTGCACTGTCCTGGAGTCATCTGATCCCTTTTTGTCAATGGGGAAGCCCGATTCACTTAACAATCATGTTACTAATTTGACAACTACAGTGATTCACTTAAAAATTGTGGCAAGGAAGGTCATAAAAATGGGGCAAAGCTCACTTAACATCTGTCTCACTTAGCAGCATAAATTTTGAGCTCAGTTGTAGTCATAGGTTGAGAGCTACCTGTACACTATTCCTATTTTCTAACGTTAAATATTGCCATATCTTTCAGTCTCCTCACAGCTTATCCTAGCTTCTGCTATAACTGGTTCTGATTTTGCTACAATTTTCATGTGTAAGTACATATTTTAAATAGATTTGATTATAATTAGTCAAGAGTCTTTCATAAGCATGAACTTTTTCTTCACACCAGGAAACCAGAGGGAACATAGACCTATAAACACTTATCTAGAAGTAAATCACAATTAAAATGGTGGAGCTTATTTTTGTATACTCAAGTAACTTGAGTATACAAGTTAGTTTTGATTGGCGTAGTTTTGATTGGCGTAGTTTTGATTGGGCTTTGCTAGGGGTTTTATATGGGGTATTTTAGAGCAGGCTTTTTATTCAATATTTATTGTGATTTTTATTATTGCCTGTTCACGGCCCTGAGTCCCGTAAGGGAGATAGGGCGGTATATAAATTTAAATAATAAATAAATAAATAAATAAACTTGTTCTCAACTGCAGTGCATTAGAAGTAGGTTTCAGGACAAGATAATGTGCTTAATAATTATGAGGAATTCATAAGTGAACCCTAATTAGTTCATTGTGGCTTGTGTAACCTTACCTATGTGCATCTTTCACATCTCATGAAAACCAGTGTTCTTATATTAAATTACATTCAATATTCTGAAATGTATAGACACTCCCTAAAACCAGAGTGGATGCACATTTAAGATTGAAAATTATTTTTCATCAAATCTCTTATAAGCAAGATAGAAAAAAAATCTTCTTCTGATTTAGTGGAAAATAGTTTCAATGTTAATGTATCTCTTTCTCATTAATCCACATAAATAGAATCTATTTCTGTATAAAATAAATGCAAGAAGTGTCCTGTCTTGAAGTTTTACAGTTCATGGCATGTGTAAATAAGGGGTGGAGCTTGCATCATAATATTATAATAATATTATAATTTGCCATCCCTGCCACCAATTGTCTTTTTATTCTCTTGTCCTAACTTGGCTTCACATTGATGTTGCTAAGGCTAAGAGAAGGCAAGCATAAAAAAACTCATTTCAAGTGCTAAAGTTGTTCAGTGTATTTTATCAATTTTCATCTTTTCATACCTTCTCACTCTATGTTCTTATGTTTCGGTAAACATAATTTTCACTCAAGGGACAAGTCAGAGGAATAATCCTATATGTGGATCATTACTAAATAAACTAAATCATGACTAAATAAACAATGATACAATCTTCATGTATTAGCACCCTTCTGCCAATCCAAAATGTCAGCAACCAACTAGAGACTTATGACTCTGCCAGTCTTAAACAATTTTGGGAAGGTTAATCTTTAGTCCAACTGGGGGTCTGTCTGTCTGTCTGTCTGTCTGTCTATCTATCTCTTGTCAAGGTTCCGATCAATAAGACCAAGTAAATCAGAATTCCAAAGCAGGAAAGTTCCTCAAAGAACATGTTTATTGGATACATTATATCGGCATGTTCAAAAGTGAAACCAGATCTAAACTTTCCTTCCAAGAATCAAAGTAATACAATGTAACAATTCCCACCCATCGATTCATGCTACTCAATAGAACACCTTGGCGGGCTTTCTGACTTAACGATCCTCCTCCTTCCCTCTGGCATGGGAATGACCTTGGTTCCCATAAGAGTTGCTCATGTTTAGACTACCAGAAATACCATCTCCCCCCACCCTTTGTGGCAACCTAGAACAAACAAAATGGCTGCAGCCAGGTTCATTGTACTGTAGAGTC
>NW_015388995.1:54687-62947 GCF_001527695.2 Protobothrops mucrosquamatus
AGATTCCCTCCCACAGACCGGTACGCTCCCACAGAGCGGGCCTCCTCAGGGTGCCATCGGCCAGGCAGTGTCGGCTGGCGACCCCCAGGGGGAGGGCCTTCTCTGTGGGTGCCCCCACCCTCTGGAACGAACTACCCCCCGAGATCCGGACTATCCCGGATCTCCTAACCTTCCGCCGCGCCCTCAAGACATGGCTTTTCCAGCAAGCGGGACTGACCTAGGGTGAATTTTAAATAGGGAAAATTTTTAAAGATTTTAATAATGACACAGCTATATATATTTGGGTTTTTAATTGGCTTTTATAGGGGAAATGTTTTTTGTGTTGTTTTTTAACATGCTGTGAGCCGCCCTGAGTCCCGTGGGGAGAAGGGCGGCATATAAGTTAGTGCAAATAAATTAGTGCAAATATAGAAGAAAGCCATTCTGTCTTAAAATTAGTTAAATTTCTATTCTGGATGTAAATTGCTAAATTTGTCATTGCTGCATATTCTCCAAGTTTTTTTTCCAAGTTTGATATTGTCAGCAAAATATTCCTTTTCTAGTATTGGGCCAATTCTGCTCTCATACATCTTAATGGGTTGTGATGTTTTTAATTTATTTGTTTTGAAAAGATTCCTAGTTTAAAAAATAAAACAAATCAGAGGTTTCCTTTCAAGTTTTTTTTAATGATTAACCTGGTATATGTTTTTTCCAGTACTTTGTTCCTTCTTTGTCATATTTCCAACATATTTATAAATTTATGTATTTTTTTGCAGTTATGGATGGAGTTACGTATTGTTTATAAAATATTTTGTACCAATTTTCACTTAAATTATACCATGAAATTTTACCTTTTGTTGACTCTTTCCATAAATCCTCCCATTGTAATTGTTTCTTTAGAGGTTTTGCATCCAATTTATTATATAGTCCTTTACTTGCTTTCTCATATTTTAATATCAATTTATACCTTCACCCCAATAAGTGCTCTTGGTTCTGTATTAATTGTTTAACATCCTGTCAATTGTCTTGAAAACCTTCTTTCTTAGGTTGCTTTTTATTCTTTGGACAGTTTGTAAATGCATCAGCCATGATAAATTTTGACTTTCACAAATAATTCTTGCTGAGTCTTTAGTCTGTCTGCATTTGGGGATTTAGCCAATTGTGAGATTTCTGGATTTATTATTGTTCTGATTATAATATCTTTTTATATGTTTTTATCTTCATTTGTGATCCTCATACTATAAATATCTACAGAGTCCATGGGCTAAACCTTGCCCAATTAGTTCTCACGGTCTCCTTTTACAATCCCCCAATGTATGCCTAATCTATTAATCCCATGTGATGACAAGAGATTCCTCACATTGGCACATTTGGAAATTCTCCCTTTTGTGGTACCCAAACACACTCGAGTGTTTGTATATTTACTCAGACTTTGAAATTGAGACCGTAGCACACATGCTTCTGAAATCTCCAATCCATCACTTTTGGAGAGCAGAGTTAATCTCCCCTCTAATTGCAAATGATTCAGACCGCTGTCATAAAGCAATCATGTGCTTGGTCTATGATTGTATATTCATTAAAGCAATCACTACAGAGCCAGGGAAGGCAAGCCACTGCTGAAATCTGAATAGAGTTCCAATAGCATCTCTCAGGAAGCATATCAGTGTCTCCAGCTTGTTATATTCAATCTGTGCTAAATCATAATGCCCACTGCTTATTGACATCTCTGGCTCATTCAGCTATATGAGGATGTTAAGCCTCTGTCTCAAGTCTTATTCATGAATTACATGTATCAGTCACTGCAGCAAAAAAATAAAAAATAGTCCTGACTATTTATTTGTGCGTTAAATTTATATATTGGTAATTGTTGGGTTATAGAATTATACACATTAAGAAAAGTCACATTGGATTTCCTACCTAGTTCTTCCTATTCAAAAATAATTATAGTAACAGAATCAATGAAGTAATTGGTGCTCCCCATTCACTGATATGAAAAGTAATTAGACAGTGTTGAAAACTAAAGTATTTTTAAAGAAAAATAATTGATGTTTAAGAGGTAAAGGACATAACAGGATTAAAAAAAAAAAAAAACAAACTTGGGAGATTTTCAACATTTCTCCAAAAGTCAGAGATTCTCAGGTTACCATTGATGGCCTTTCTTCTAGGTTAATTCCAAGGTTTTCCCCAAGTTTGAATCTGTTGACAATCCTTTTACCTTTTGCCTATTAGAATTGATTCAAGAGAACCTACTTATGATTATTATTTATATATGCCAGATCAGAAATATTTTTAAGACTCTTGGCTTTCTTTGCTTTTTGTCAACAGTCTCTCTCCTTCCTCTGCTTAGTGTGGTTATGTAGAGATTCTAAGCTGATTCCTCTTTTAACTCTGCCCTCCAGGTTCTAGCACTCATTCCCCTACATTGATTACTGATCACAGTAATTATAGTATTACATCCTTTACAAAATTCTGAGAACAGTATATAGTATAAAGGAAAAAAAAGTAGATTTTGGCTGTAGGTTCACAACATTGCTACTATTGCTGCAAATCAGCATATATCCTAAAATTTCAATATTAATTATACAGTCCATAGTTCTCGTTTTCTTTTAATGTACTTTAAGTATTCCTAAACAGACATATCCACAACATCTGTTACCAATTGCCTCCAACTTCTAATCCTTGTCAGTGGTATGGGAAGATATAATAACTGATGAGAATTTTAATAGGATAAGGAGGAATGGAGTTCCTCATTCAGAACCAATTGAATAATCAATGCTTTTCCATAGGCCTGAATTCATCCTAAAATGGGATCGGATAATCCATTTATTCAAAGGCATTCTGTACTGTTTCCCAACTATCTTCTAATTTTTATATTATTTTGATGCAAATTATGCTTTTCTCCAACTTTTTAAATAGTTGCTCATGCGTGAAATGA
The DNA here is from genome assembly GCF_001527695.2 of Protobothrops mucrosquamatus. Classification (NCBI taxonomy): domain Eukaryota; kingdom Metazoa; phylum Chordata; class Lepidosauria; order Squamata; family Viperidae; genus Protobothrops; species Protobothrops mucrosquamatus. Next base: position 57,602 of record NW_015388995.1, read on the forward strand.
TGTAAAGATTTTATCTATTTATCCATGTTCTAACCAGTTTCATATGCATCTTATTTAGAGGAAAGCAATAAATTGTATCTGGCATAAAGTTGCAAGAGAATATTACATCCTATTCCAACATTATAAATAAGAAAAGATACTTTGATGAGGCAATCTTTACACATTGGAGTGTCTTGTGCTGATGTTTTGCTAAGAAATGACATCCATGTTAGCCACAGAAGCTGTGATCTAAAGAAAAACACAACTAAATTCTTATGGTAAGCTGGCTTTGGATTTTGTTTCTCAGTTACAACTTCAATGGTGCATCATAAATTGTTTTGAAGATCTATCACTTTCTCTCTAATTTTCCACTAGATGAATTGGATATTTAACAATACCAGCAAAATAATGTTATGATACTCATATTCATAATTTAATGAATATTCATAATTTAATGAATAACTTTGTAAGTCCACCAGGAATGTCTATAAGAATGTTTTTGCTTTTATCAGAGAAACTGCATCCTGTTGGACCATTTGTATCAAAGAACAAAGGTTCAATATTCAACAGTACACTCATCTTTAGATCTTTAGATCCTTAGGACAGAGACTGTTTAAGTATTGGGTACCTTGCTCAATAGTAGTAACTGTGAGAGGGATCTCGGAGTCCTAGTGGACAATCACTTAAATGTGAGCCAGCAGTGTGCTGCAGCTGCCAAAAAAGCCAACACAGTGCTAGGCTGCATTAACAGAGGGATAGAATCAAGATCACGTGAAGTATTAATACCACTTTACAATGCCTTGGTAAGGCTACACTTAGAATACTGCATGCAGTTTTGGTCACCACAATGTAAAAAAGATGTTGAGACTCTAGAAAGAGTACAGAGAAGAGCAACAAAGATGATTAGGGGACTGGAGGCTAAAACATATAAGGAACAGCTGCTGGAATTGAGTATGTCTAGTTTAACGAAGAGAAGGACGAGAGGGGACATGATAGCAGTGTTCCAATATCTCAGGGGCTGCCACAAAGAAGAGGGAGTCAAGCTATTCTCCAAAGCACCTGAAGGCAGGACAAGAAGCAACAGATGGAAACGAATCAAGGAGAGCAGCAACCTAGAACTAAGGAGAAACTTCCTGACAGTTAGAACAATTAACCAGTGGAACAACCTGCCTCCAGAAGGGGTGAATGTTCCAACACTGGAAGTTTTTAAGAAGAGACTGGACAGCCATTTGTCCGAAATGGTGTAGGGTTTCCTGCCTGAGCAGGGGTTTGGACTCGATGACCTCCAAGGTCCCTTCCAAGTTTATTATTATTATTATTATTATTATTATTATTATTATTATTATTATTATTATTATTATTATTATTATTATCATCATCATCATCATCATCATCATCATCATCATCATCATCATCATCATCATCATCATTATTATTATTATTATTATTATTATTATTATTATTATTATTATTATTATTATTATTATTATTATTATTATTATTATTATTATTATAATACCCGGGTGGAATGTTGCTACTTGAAGGCAAGACAACACTGGTCAAACTGACAATTGCATCACTTGGAAGCCCAGGATAGGAAAAATGTCTTTTAGCACACTTGAAGGCAACAGAATATTGTAGTAAGTCAAGGTTAGGGAACATGTTTTGTCACTGCTCAACATTCTCTCCATTTTTGTAATCTGTCCCATTTTGCCTTAAAGCAGTGAACATTTTTTACTAGAATTCTTGAAATTAATTTATGAACATGAACATATGTGCTTAAAATACACTCCTAATTGTGTACAAAAGTTCATCAGATCAAAAAAAAAATCTATAAAAGTAGGCTTAACTAACGTTGAATATGTAAGAAGTTGGTTCCATAGAACTTAATGAAAAACAGAGAATACTGAAAGGTGAAATTGATTAAAATGATTACATGATGAAATCACACCACAAAATAACTCCAGCAAACCAAAACAAAGCAAAAACAATTTTCCAGGTATTGGAGGTAAATGTGAAACCACAGAACAGTAATTTTGAATATACAAATATTATTCATAAAAATCATGGAAATTCTTCATAGAGTCTTCTTTTTCTCTTTTACAAATGATATTTACTTGGTACCTTTGTTGTTGTTTTTTTCTCCCCAACACAGTATATATTTCAGCCATTATATAATGAAAATATGTGGAACAATTTTGAGGAGATGAACTGCACAATGAAATTGATGTACAATATATATTTTCACCTCACAAGGAGAAGTACTGCATTTTTTTTAGATTACCAAAAAAAGTGGTATCAAAGTCCTTTCATCTAGCAAACACAGAAGAGGTACTGTGTGAAAACAAAATCTGGATCTTAGGAATTCATCCAGGACAATCAATTCACAAAACATCACTTACAGGGTCTGTCTCACTGTGAAGTCTATTTAACTGTCAGTTCTTAGCCCTTAGGGCTGAATCGTGCACCACCAATCTTTTGTTATTTTGTACTGACCTTTATCCATTAGCTTTATCCACCTTTATCCATTAGCTACTGTATTTTTGTCACATTTACCTGTAGCCTTTGCATAGTTACATTTTGGGTTCCAGTTATACCCATCCTTAAATCAGGAAGCACCAATCATGGTCATTCATATCTTAGTCATCTTTCAGATGAACTATTGCAATGAGCTGTACATGGAGGTACCCTTGAGCACTTGAAAGATTCAACTGGGACACACAGTTTTGGATAAATGATGATGTAGCCATATAACATCACTGCTTTGTAAGATGATTTGGTTCCTAATAGGCTTCTGGGCACAATTCAAGGTGCTGGCTGCTACTTTTAAAATCCTGTAGGCATAGGACCATGTAGAGGGATCACCTATTCATGATATTTTTTCCCATCTCAATAGATCCGATACAGTGGGAATTCTCTGCTTTCATCATTGAAGCAGTATCAGTGATGGACCCCAACAAGCATGACTTCATTCTCACAGCTCATATGAAACAGGGTCTCACCGGGATGAAAATATGGATCACCCTGACCTTCTTTGCTGAAAACATGACTAGTTTCTTAGATGTTTCTTAAATATTTATGGGTTTGCTTCTATTTGATATGTTGATAATGGACCTTGAGCCAGTTTCTTTTGAAATGGATTGCATAATTTGGTTTTATTTTGTTTCTGTACCCTGTCTAGAGTTTCTTGGGTAGCTATATAATTTTTTTTAGATAGACAGACAGATAGACAGTAACAATATAGGAAAGATCTGGCTATAGTCCTGCTGCTTCTATGATTTCTTCAATTTTTATCATTTTAATATTGAAGTTCAATAAGCTGGCATGTCTGAGGCTGCATCTTGAGAAAGAATCTAACAACTTGGTATTGAATTATGTTCAGTACTTTTACACTTTATTTTTTCAAAGCAAAAAAAGATACAAGGGATGTGGTAGTGGATACAGACTTTGTCCAAACAGATGGCTGATAGTACTGAATCTGTACAAGATCAGATAATTTTGCTCAGAAGTAACAACAAAATAAATAAGCAAGCAAACTGAACTTTGACTGATGTATTTCTTCATAATGAATAGGAATTGTTTCTTTTTTATCACATTTTTGGCAGCAATGAGAAGGGAGAAGGGAATAGTCTTTTTGTTTTTCTAAGGCATTAGAGGATTTTATTCCATTTTAAAGAATATTCACAATGTTTTGGTTATATTTCTCATTTGGGATTGTGAGACATTTTGTTTAGAAACATTTTTAGGATCAATCAACTCATTCTAGTGATGGCCACAATTCAGTTATAATAGAATAACAGAGTTGGAAGGGACCTTGGAGGTCTTCTAGTCCAGTCCCTATACCATTTCAGACAAATGGTTGTCCAATCTCTGCTTAAAAACCTCCAGTGTTGGAGTTTCCACAACTTCTAGAGGCAACTCATTCCACTGATTAATTGTTATTGAAAGACATCCTACTCTCTGTAGAACAGGGGTGTCAAACTCAATTTCACTGAGGGCCGCATCAGCATTGTGGTTGCTCTGGGGGGGCTGGGTGTGTGTGGCCAGAGTGAGTGCAGCCTACTGGGTGGGTGTTGATGGAGTGGGTGTGGCCTACTGGGTGGGCGTGACCAGTTCTACATCATTCACATCAAGGGTGCTTATGGGGGCCTGGGCAGGAGTGGGACAGATCTGAGGGTCTCTGGCAGAAGGGGGTGGGACCGGGGCAAGTGCCAAGGCATGGTCCACCGGGGCAAGTGGCAAGATGGCCACCACAAAATTGTACATTGGCTCTCAGACGGCCTGGCCCAGGGCCAATGCAGCGGGGGCTGTTCCCTCACAGTTTCCAGGATGGCTTCGCGGGCCACATGAAACCACTTTGTGGGCCGCATCCGGCTGTAGAATGTCTTTTCCAGGTATCTTGAATCCTTTTACCAGCAAGTTTGTTGTGATCAACATTCCACTTGGGCCTGCTGGGTCCTCAGTCACACATTTCTTCTTTCTCGAGTCCAGGAGAAAGGAGCTTCTTCTTGAACAGAAACTAATAGCACAAACCCATAAAAAGCTTTTTTTAAAAAAAAAATTGGACACGATAAATCCAATAGAAGAAACTATTTGTAGCTCAAGGTTGAACTGTGGAGTCCTTGGCAGTCTCTGAGCTTGGTTGTTTGCTTGCAGATGTTTCATTACCCAACCAGGTAACATCATCAATGCTCACTGCATACTGATGTTGTTACCCATTTGAGTAATGAAACACCCACAAGATGTTTGTTACCTATTTCAGTAATGAAACACCCGCAAGCAAGATCAGAGAATACCAAGAACTCCATGTTTTTATAAATTTTGAAGTAAAAAGTACATTTGGCTGCTCGCAGATATCTTAATTAAACGAAGAAGTTTCTAGCTCCAGCTGTGACACCAAACTAAACTCGGTTCAAAAATGGAAGCTCACACTACCCTACTCATCCTGAATCGAAACTAGTTTTATCTGAATGATATGTTTTCTAATGGGGAAATACTCTCTATTCCTGTTAGATAGTTCAGGCAGCCAGTTCTCAATTACCCAAATCATTAGGGATGAGGTGTTGATTGAGAACTCCAGCACAGATGCATATACTAATGGTTTGGGGTTTTTTGTAGCCTCTGTGCAGTTTTAGTAATGTTTTAGTAATGGTTTTGCTTGGGTGTCACTCGTTATTTTTCTTGTTCACTGTCCAAAGCTTCTCATACAGAAGGTTGGGGGTCTAAATTGGATTAATAAATAAATAAAATTGAATGTGAAATATCTCTCTCATACAGCATTACTTGTATGCTATGCCAGTAAAAACATGCTTTTTCACCCAGCCTCACATCTTGGCTAAAATTTATTTATTTATTTATTTATTTATT
>NW_015388995.1:63800-67369 GCF_001527695.2 Protobothrops mucrosquamatus
CCGTGGATCCAGGAGGACACCCAAGTTGCGTGCCCTCTCTGAGGGGGCCAAAATTTCGCCCCCTATAGACAGCGATGGAATCAGCTGACTATGCCGAGGCGCCGGCAACCACAGCCACTCGGTCTTGGAAGGGTTGAGTCTGAGTCTGTTCCTCCCCATCCAGACCCGTACGGCCTCCAGGCAACGGGCCATCACGTCAGGGGTTTATCTTATGTCTGCTTTCTTCTAAAGTGAGTGTATTCTTGTTATCTTTTATTATGCAACTTCCTCTTCCCCCTCAATGTTTATTCTTAGGCAACTTCCTGCCCCCTCCTCGCAGTTTAGCATCATTTCTGATAAATCAGTATGTTTGTGACTGCTTGTCTGCTTCATTTATTTTCAAAGCACTCATCATTTTGAAACCAATCAACATCTTCATTAATAATATTTTTTTGCAAAAATCACAAATAGCAAATCCATTCACAGCAGTATCTTAATTCAGTGATGTTTCTTTTCATTTTCCTCCTTTTCTGAGAGCTATAATCTCTCTCTATTGTGTGTTCCCATGGGAAAAGGGAAGCCCTTTTGTGATTGTGGGTTTTTTGAAGGGGGGAGTATCATCTTGATCTAGAATAAATGACAGAAAATTAAAGTAAAAATAGTCAGACAAGTGAAATGAATGCAACATATTTATGCAAGCTTTGGACATTTTCAGCCACATAATCATCTTTATACAACACAAAATAGCTCAGTTAATGAATAGAATCAACCAGGATCTGAGATTTTGGAAATAGTTCAGAGAAGAGCAACAAAAATGATTAGGGGCCTAGAAGCTAAGACATATGAAGAAAGATTGCAGGAACTGGATATACCTAATCTAGTGAAAAGAAGGACCAGGGGTGACATGATAGCAGTCTAACAATACTTGAAGGGTTGCCATAAGGAAGAGGGGGCCAACCTATTTACCAAAATACCTGTAGGCAGGACACAAAACAATGAATGGGAACTAACCAAGGAGAGAAGCAACTTAGAGCTAAGGAGAAAATTTCTAACAGTGAGAACAATTAACTACTGGAACAAATTGCCTTCAAAAGTTGTGGGTGCCCCATCACTGGAGGCTTTTAAGAAGAGACTGGACACACATTTATCAGAAATAGTATAGGTCTTCTGTGAGAATAGGGAGTTCAGGACCTCCAAGATCTCTTCCAACTCTGTTACTGTTACTGGATTCAACATCTCAACAGTAAGCCAACCCATAGACAAAAATTAACAAAATCAACTGAACTATAAGGATGTCAGACTATGTGTACGTATTCATTCTACCAACATAAGAATGATGAGCTCTGTTCAAAAATAATGCAGCTGCTATAGATAAATGAATAAACATGTAGGTGCAGGAAGACCAGAATGATAAGGAAACAAAAATTGGGAAACATCAATGAATTGCAAGATAGAGCAGATATGGAATTGAAGTAGAGAAAAAAGTATTATGGAAGTTAAAAGAGAGATATCAAAATTTTAGAGAAGGAGCAGAGTGAATTTAAAGTAAAAGAAAAAAGAAAACACTATGATGGTTGGGCAAAAAGGGTTTATTACAGAAATAAAAGCTATTGTAAATTGGTTTGAGAATGTGATACTGGAATAAATAGTAGGTATGACAAGCTGGCAAAAACAAGTGGCATGGTATGCAGTTTATATACTTGATTTTTTAAAAAATACACACATACACAGATACAGTATATAATGGATATATAGTGTATATCAGACATGTCAAACACAAGGCCCGGGGGCCGGATGCGGCCCACAAAGTGGTTTCATGTGGCCTGCGAAGCCATCCTGGAAACTGTGAGGGAACAGGCCCCGCTGCGTTGGCCCTGGCCCAGGCCAGCCAGGAGCCAATGTACAATTTTGTGGTGACCATCTTGGTACTTGCCCCGGTGGACCATGCCTTGGAACTTGCCCTGGTCCCACCTCCTTCTGCCAGAGACCCTCAGATCTGTCCCACTCCTGCCCAGGCCCCCATAGGCATCCTTGACGCGAATGATGTAGAACTGGCCACGCCCACCCAGTAGGCCACACCCACTCCCTCTACGCCCATCCACTCTGGCCACACCCACCCAGCCCCCCCAGGGCAACCGCAATGCTGATGTGGCCCTCAATGAAATTGAGTTTGACCCCCCTGGTGTATATGTATATACATATCCATAATACTATACTATACTATAATATTATCCCATACCTATACCTATACCTATACATACTCTATAATATAAGAGGTTGACCAGAATTAAGCACATGTCTTAATGAGAAATGTTGGTCTACACACGTATATGCCAAGGAAGAATTGATCTGATAGAAGGCAAAGGGAAATGACAACTTCTATCCCTGAAGAAAGAGCCAAGACTAATTGTACAGTATGTATCTTTGTAATCCATGCAAATTCATGCACTCTAAAAAAAGAGTAGGATTGGAAAGAAGAAAAAAGGAAATTCATTAGAAAACCTTTATACTACTTCATCAGCACAGACCATAACCAGGAAGAAGATAATCATGCCTCGTTAAGCTTTACTGTTTTTTAATTCTAAATTTTCTTGATATTGTATATGTTTGTGTATATGCAGAGACAGTATGCAGATTTCATATGTGCTGCAGACATGCATCAATTACACTGAAAGTCAGATCAGCACCACAATCTTATCCAGGTGTTGGACATATCTGTAGCCGTTGCATGCAATAACATAAACCTCAGTAGATCAGAAAATCCAAAACAATTTGAATGGCCTATTAAATTTGCACTGAATCTCTATATAAATGTTATAAATTGAAGTAAGGCTACACCTGCCACACAATCCTTCTAAACATATTGCTTTGTATAAATCGGAGTAAAAGAAAATTCTGCATAGCATCTAAGAAGAGATATTCGATATCGCCCAGTGTATTTCATCTCCTAAATCCTCCCTTGTCACCTCTCTTCCCTCTACCCCTCCCTCCCTCCCTCCCCCCTCCTTTAAATGTTCTTTCCAATTCTTGATACAATTTCACTATGATGCATTCACGCATTGGCTTTTCACATTTTCCACATTAAAATGTTTAGATCTCGTACTCACCAACACTGTATTCTCCATACTGCTAAAATTTCTTCCTCTCCTCTTTCTATTTCTCCTCCTTCCCTTATATCAGAATCTTTCTGCGAACAAATGCTGCTATTTGGACAAAGAATCCTGCAATAGTACCAGCCTAATTATGAAAAGACATTGGAGCACAGTGAGGGGAAATTCATATCTTCTTTTTTCCATCAACATTTATGTGAACTGTGTGGGTGCCACAGAGCACTGTATAAAATCCCCAGAAAAATCCAATATTTGTTCTCTTCGAGCAGTGTTTAATGCATGCTTGGGACCACAAAAGATTATTACTAGACTGGGGATAATTCAGCTTTCACCATTAATATGTCAATATCATTTCTGAAGAGTGAAAAAGACAGCTTATCTCTTCTCTTCTCTTCTCTTCTCTTCTCTTCTCTTCTCTTCTCTTCTCTTCTCTTCTCTTCTCTTCTCTTCTCTTCTCTTCTCTTCTCTTCTCTTCTCTTC
>NW_015388995.1:67662-70941 GCF_001527695.2 Protobothrops mucrosquamatus
GCTTGGGACCACAAAAGATTATTACTAGACTGGGGATAATTCAGCTTTCACCATTAATATGTCAATATCATTTCTGAAGAGTGAAAAAGACAGCTTATCTCTTCTCTTCTCTTCTCTTCTCTTCTCTTCTCTTCTCTTCTCTTCTCTTCTCTTCTCTTCTCTTCTCTTCTCTTCTCTTCTCTTCTCTTCTCTTCTCTTCCCTTCCCTTCCCTTCTCTTCCCTTCTTTTGCTAAAATATAGTAAGTTTAACAATTAACATATATTTGAAATAAACAATTACCTCTGCCCTACCTTTCTTTCTTGACATGAAAATTTAGTTGTATTTATACCCTCTCTATCTTAAGGTTAAGGTCAGCCTGCAGTTTCAGGAAACATTATAAGGACCTAGCTTCATGTTAAAATATGAATTATCTTTTTGTAGCAGCTTACTGCTCTATTTATCCATAAATTTGCTATGTAATGTTCAGATTATTGTTTGATAAATAAAATAATATTGAGAATGTAACGGTTGCATGGAAGACACAGCATAGTAAAAAATACTTCATTTCTGATCAGCAAAATTAATGACTGTTCATGGCTATCACTGTGACTCTTCATCTATGAAGCTACAAAGAAATGCTGAGAAATAAAACAAATCTCACACTGTGTGGCTGCATGAGTCAAGTACTGGACACTGAGGGTATGCTCACTTTTATATTTTTCCTTTTAATATCCAATAGCTTCATCTTTTCATACTACAGTATTGTTCCTTTCAAGACTGATTGTCTGAGATGCTACACCAGTTAATAAGCTGGCTGGCTAGAAAAGCAAAACACGAAGAGGAGCTACTGCTGTGTCAGCACACATTGCCCATACTATCATCACGAGAATCAGCTCTGCATAACCTTATCTGGTGGCAGAAATTGCAACAAATCGGCTCAGTCACATATACCCCCAAAGGCAGAATGATTTATTTTGGCTTTTCTCAATTTATATGAGATTAACTCATTCAGGATACAGCAGGATAGAAATTTCATTTGTCTTAGCCTTTCCCAACTTACCGGCCTCCCAATTTCCAGTGTGCCCATAACATTGGTGATATTTCTTGGGAACTCTGGAATTGTGATCCCAATTAACAGAAAAAGGGAGAGTTGGAAGGGACCTTGAAGGTCTTCTATTCCACCCCCCCTGCTCAAGCAGGAGATTCTCTAGCATTCCAGACAAATGGATGTCGCTTCTAAAAAGCCTCCAGTGATGGAGCACCCACAACTTCTGAAGGCAAGACATTCTCAATGTTAGGAAATTTCTTCTTAGTTCTAGATTGCTTCTCTCCTTGAAGGTCTTCTACTGTAGTCCAATCACTGCTCAAGCAGGGCACCCTATACGATTTCAGACAAATGATTGTTCAGATTGTTCTTAAAAGTCTCCAGGGATGGAGCACCCACAACTTCTGAAGGTAAGCCATTCCACTGGCTGAGTGTTCACACTGTCAGGAAATTTGTCCTTAGTTCTAGGTTGTTTCTTTCATTGGTTAGTTTCCATCCATTGTTTCTCGTCTTGCCTTCTGGTGCTTTGGAAAATAGGTTGACCTCCTCTTCTTGTTGCAGCCCCTCAAATATTGGAACACTGCTATCATGTTATCCCTAGTCCTTCTTTTCAGTAGACTAGATATTATTAACAGGGATCACTAATTTAGGGGATCATATCTGAAAAATCCATGCATGGTAAATCTGGATATTGAGGCTGCTTTTGCAGAAATGTCATCACTTCAGATTGCTTTAGAAGGCTTGTCAATTTTCATAGTATAGTTGTCTATGGAGATTCTCAGTCATGCAAGTCATGGTTGTCCCAAAGGTGCTATTTACAAAAGCAACTGGACTGTCTCTCTCTCTCCCCCCCCCCCCGAAAACATTTTGCTTCTCATCCAAAAAACCTCTTGAACTGAAGAAGCTTCTTGTATGAGAAGCAAAATGCTTTCAAAGGAGAAAACAAAGCATAAAACAAACGAACCAGCAAAACCCTTAGGAAAAAGTACCTTTGGGACTTCCATAGTATATTTCCCTCTACCCGTAAAAGAAACTCTTCTATCTAAATAAGGTCCTTGATAAATGAGGTTTATTTAGTTCAGGTGTTTTCCATTCTGGCAAATGGGTGATTTGTTTTTGTTTTATTTTCTCTATTAAAAGTTTTTTTAAAAAAAACTGGCTCTCCAGTGGGAATGGATGAGTCTTAGCAAAAAAGGAGATGGCAGAGTTGTTTTATTCAATATTGTTTCATAGCTGTTTTAATATTGAAACACAATTTTATGAGTTGTTTTCTTTAGACAGCAAAACCACAGTGTATCTGGGGAACCTACAGTTTTTGTAAAAGTGTTTTAAAAAAAGAATTTAAGCACTCAAAATATCTCAAAAACTAAGCCAGCTCAGAGGGCACAGAATCTGATTCATCGCTGGGATATGTCCATAAAAGTGGAATAAAATGGATAGTTATGAAGAGAACAGGAATAGTCCATATGCAATATTGTCAGATAAGAGTGGAGTGGAGTAGAGTGGAGTGGAGTGGAGTGGAGTGGAGTGGAGTGGGTGGAGTGGAATGGAATAGAATAGAATAGAATAGAATAGAATAGAATAGAATAGAATAGAATAGAATAGAATAGAATAGAATAGTTTATTTGGAAAAATGTGACTGGACACACAAGGAATTTGTCTCTGGTGCAGAAGCTCTCAGTGTACATACAAACAACAAAATAATATAATCATAAGATACCAAAGAATAAGGTAGTAGAAAAGATGATAGTAATACAGCCATATTACTATGGCTGTATTACTATTGGAAATAGAGTTGGAAAAAAAAACCCTCTAGTTATTTACCCCCAAAATTGTTTGGGGGTCAAGCAGTATTAAAATTTGATAAATAAACATGAAATTATTTCACTGATAATTCAGGAGAGGAGTATGTCTTAGATAAGTTGGCTTTTCATTCTCAAACCCAGGAATGCTTATGTATGTAGATATCTAAGCCAATTAGGCAATTCTAATTTTCCCCAACAGCACTCACAATGCCATAAAACAGAGGTTCTCAAACTACAGCCTTTGGGCCAGATGCGGCCCGCCCTGACTTTTTATCAGGCCCGCCATGCAAACTTTGGTGGTATAGTGCAGGGCTTTTCAACCTGTGGTATGCTGGCAATCTGTGGTAGGTAGGTAGGTAGGTAGGTAGGAAGGAAGGAAGGAAGGAAGGAAGGAAGGAAGGAAGGAAGGAAGGGAGGAAGGAAGGAAGGAAGGAAGGAAGGAAGGGGGG
>NW_015388995.1:72412-74736 GCF_001527695.2 Protobothrops mucrosquamatus
ACCTCTCTCTCGCTCTCTCTCTCTCTCTCTCTCTCTCTCTCTCTCTCTCTCTCTCTCTCTCTCTCTCTCTCTCTCTCTCTCTCTCTCTCTCTCTGTGTGTGTGTGTGTGTGTGTGTGTGCAGTATATATTTCATGCAAAGTAGCAAAGGCTACCCCGGTACAGTTCATTGTCTGCATTACCTTCTCCTTCTCTTTCTCCTTCATTATTTTTGTACATACGCTGAATTTTCCAGGGTTATCATGAATAGCTTCACGTGCACATTTGGTAAAGGGCAATGGTCCTTAATACAGTACTCCTTGAATTGCTCTCCAAGGGCTTTTGTACCATAACTGAATAAGTAATTATACATATACATGAGAAATGTATTTCATGTGGGTTTTTAACTACATTATATATAATGGTAGGCATGGTATCATCTGAGTATTTTCCAGTTTCCACAATTCCATGCACTTAACATGATGACTGGGGGTCATTTGAGATGGAATATCTACCTACCTACCTACCTACCTACCTACCTACCTATCTATCTATCTATCTATCTATCTATCTATCTATCTATCTATCTATCTATCTATCTATCTATCTATCTATCTCTACCTTATCTATCAACACAGACATTTTCTGATCAATTAATTTCATCTATATAAATTTAAGGAGATAAGATTTAAACTTATAAAAGATTAAAGCTGCATTCTGATGTATTTCTGTTTTATGGGTATGTAAACATCATGCTGAACTCAGTGCAATTAATTTCTGAATAAATCTATTAGAGTATGATAGCAGTGTTCCAATATCTCAGGGGCTGCCACAAAGAAGAGGGAGTCAAGCTATTTTCCAAAGCTCCTGAAGGCAGGAAAAGAAGCAATGGATGGAAGCTAATCAAGGAGAGAAGCAACCTAGAACCAAGGAGAAACTTCCTGACAGTTAGAACAATTAACCAGTGGAACAACCTGCCTCCAGAAGCGGTGAATGCTCCAACACTGGAAGTTTTTAAGAAGAGACTGGACAGCCATTTGTCCGAAATGGTATAGGGTTTCCTGCCTGAGCAGGAGGTTGGACTAGATGACCTCCAAGGTCCCTTTCAACTTATGATGATGATGATGATGATGATGATGATGATGATGATGATGATGATGATGTTGCACAATTAAATACTCAGTAATCTCCCTTTTGATTCCTGGTCCAAACATCTTGGTCTCAAATTATCTTGCTGAAATTGTAATGGCTTCTAATTAACTTGTGTCTTACTGTTTTGAACACAATATAGTTAACTAGAATTCCATGGATACTAGTAATTATTATGATTACATTTAGCATTCATATTCATTTGAGTGTTCGAAGTATTTTTCCTATATTAAAAGTTTCCCCTGCTGCATATAACAGACAGATCTAAAAGTTGGAATATAGAAACATTGTTTATTTAACCTTCTTAAAAAGAAGTAAGAAAAACAAAGCGAAACCTCTTGAATATAAAAGGCAGGATGGAAGAGGGAGGCCTTAAAGCAACTATGGCTAGAAGTCTAGATTCAGACCTATATCATGACTAGTCCATCTTTCATTGTAGCCAAGAATTCAATCAAAAAGCTTTCTTATTAATGCTTACAAAATAAAAGAAGATAAAATAGACACTAAATAATCAATGTGATAGATTGATTATATTATTGAGGAAAGATATGCCCTGTTATTTAACCTACTCATAACAGAATTCATTGTGACCAAACATAGGTATTAGATTAGGTTTGGGCTGATAATGTGACGATAAGAGCAATAAAGTTCCAATACTTTCACATTCTTACTGGATATGTGAAATGCTATCACTAACACTGAAGAAACATTAAGGTGACTCACACCCTATTAGGAGAAGTCTCTAAGAATTAGATACAACTGAACAAAGGAATGTGCTGGCATCCATTTGACTTTCCAAATCTAGTCCACCTATGGACAGAATCTGATGATATGACAGGAACAACATCTTTTAGAATCATCTGGATTTGAATTATTTTCTTGAGTCTGAGAAATTGGATATTATGTGCTCTACCACCCGTGGATTAGATACATGTACCTCCTGGTTCCTTCAGAAGATCTGAATTTAAAAGTGGCAATTGCTTCTTCAAAGGAAGAGTTTCTGGCTCTCTCTGTAATCTAACCTTACAATAATATCAGAGCTAGTACTTCTCTGTGTGCTTTGCTTCTTGACTGGACTACTTCACTATTTCACACATAGGTTGTTGTTGTTGTTATTGTTAGAACAAGTAGATAACTTAGCCAGAGGTTGTGACTTTACTTGAGGTAGGATTCCTTACAGTGGTGGGATTCAAATATG
>NW_015388996.1:0-24197 GCF_001527695.2 Protobothrops mucrosquamatus
GAAAATAGTAGAAAGAATAACAAAATAACAGAGTTGAAAGGGAACTTGGTGATCTTCTAATTCAACCCCCTGCTCAAGTAGGAGATCCTATCCCATTCCAGACAAATGGCTGTGTATTATGCATGTTGAATTACTTATAAAGTAACAAAGGCGGGATAAAAATCTGATATTTAAATAAATAAAACTCCAATACATGGTCTCCAAATTCTATTGTCTTCAAAAATTGAAAATCCTCAGCGGGGCTGGTTTGGGTTTAACAAACCAGAAGCCAACATTACAGAAGAAAGAATGAGGTCCTTATTTTAAAAAAAAGTCTTTAAAAATACAACAATGGTTTTGCACGTGTAAGACCACTACTATACTACAGGTGCTCAGAATCCAAGATGTCTGGAGGCTGAAAAGATCCTGATTTAACACAGAAACTCAGGTCAGACTCTCTAGGAATGGCACCTGGTGCATGAATCATTGAGAAATACAGCCAGGATGGAAGAAAGTTTCAGCTCTCCAGCCAAAACTATTTTAAAGTTTTTTCCTATCATTTAAGCAAATGTTTCTGAAATATATATGAACAAACGTATAAGTGTCTTTGCATGTACCCAGACACACACACACACACCCAAACCCACACACCCTTTTTAAAGACTACGTTTTTCTCCCAGTCCCAAATTATTTCTCTCGCCCCAGCATTGGCTACAGATGAACTTCCTGAAAAACTGGGAATCTAAGAATCCTCCATGGACCATTGGCTTAAAAACCTGGTTTGAATAATCTTTTTTTTCCAAATCATTCCACAGTTGACATCTATTTATTTATTTCTTATTCTTGGCCTAGCTCAGGATTTTTTTTTTAAAGGTTCTGCTTTTTAGTGTAAAAACTATTATTATAGACACGTAGGCCCAGGTTTCACAACTGCCAGATCTCTTGAGGTAAATTTGTCCTTTGATTGAACCCTAGAAGTTGCTGAGGAAAGAGTCATACAGGTCATCCTCAACTTACAACAGTTCATTTAGTGATCGTTCGAGGTTACAACGGCACTGAAAAAAGTGACTGATGACCGTTGTTCACACTTATGACCCCTGCAGCATCCCCATGGTCACATGATCAAAATTCTGTTCCGCCCCAGCCTACGTGAGTCCTTGTTAAGCTCACAAGGAGAAACCCCTCTTCCAAACAAGCAGGCTGGAACTGCAGGAAAAAACCAATCCCCTTTTATTATTCACAGACCTGAGTCAATGTCCAAGGCAAACAAACACAGTCCACAGAAACTCAATCCTCAACATAAACGATTGCCTTCGGCAACCAGCACCTCCCACACCTTCCCTTTTATTATGCAGCCAAGGCGTGGCTTCCTAATGCCTTCTCCTTTGCCTTTGGAGCCGCCCCATTGCATTCCTCTGTCCTACTCGCTTCTCTTGCCGGCGTTTTCGTGCTTCCTGGATATCTCCCAGCTGTTCTTCATCACTGCCCAACTCAGGCTCCCAGCACAGCTGTGTCTCAGCCTGAGCACGAGTAGAGGGGCCAGGCTCCTCGTCAGACTGTAAGTCTTGGAGCTCCTCAGAGCCTTCCTCTGACTCTGATGTCACTCCAGGCCCCTCCTCCTCTGATTCCTCAGACTCAGCTTCCGGGTCCACTGGCTGACGAGGAATCACAACAAATTCAGACACTTGGCAGCTGGCATGTACTTGATTCCCTTTTGCGACCTTCTGACAAACACAGTCAATGGGGAATTCAGTTAACAACGATGTTACTTAACTGCTGAAGTGATTCACTTCACTGGCAAGACAGTTTGCAAAAATGGGGCAAAAATCACTTAACAACTGTCTTTTGGGGCTCAGCGGTGGTTGTAAGTCAAGGACCAACTGTAGAGTAGAATGCTGTTAATTCGTTTAATAAATAGGCTATCGTGAAGAAGGCAAATCTTTCCTCCTGTTCTTAATTTTCCATGAGCCATGACTACATGGAGAAGTTAAGTATGCATTTTTGCCCCACATTGAATTAGAGTAACCCCATTCACATGTTTACCATCTGCACTGCTACTGGTGCAACAAAATCTAACTGTATTTTTTTTTCATGTGCGTTGCTCTAAAACTCTAAAAAAATTAAATAAGGTTCTTTTTCAGGGAAGTCTTCCATTTGAACAACAAAATTTTCCCCGTTGACATGAAAAACCTCTCTCTTCTTGCTTCTTTCCTATGGAGGAAAATGTTTTTTTTGAAATGTGACATTGCTGTGGTTCACAATTCTTTAGGCAAAGAGAGTTGCTGAAAGAAGCTAGAAAGTGACAGTGTAGAAAATTGAAAAATGGTCTTCTCATCTGCTTTCCAGGGAGAGAATCAACGTAGAACTAAGGAGAAATTTCCTAACAGTGAGAACAATTAATCAATGGAACAATCTGCCTCCAGAAGTTGTGGGTGCTCCACCACTGGAGGATTTTAAGAAGAGACTGGACAGCCTCTTGTCTGGAATGGTATAGGGTCTCCTGCTTGAGCAGGGGGTTGGATTAGGAGATCTCCAAGGTCCCTTCCGACTCTGTTATTCTGTTATTATTCTGCTATTATGTTAGAGGAATGATGGAGAGATGGAGATCAGCAAAGAGAGCATTCCAGACAAAGAAAAGGAAAGGAATGAAGATTGAAGCAGATCACTTGGGACTTTGAAATGAGAAGACCAGACAAACAGGAAAATAGGTTTCTATTTATCGGGTGGAGGTAATTTACTTAAAACTGTCTCACTGTTGAATTTTTTAGTATGTTCACAGACATTTGGATCCTGGCTATCTTAATTTGAAAAGCATTAGTTCCTTTTGAGTGACTATATACAGCAAATCACAGTCCCTCTGATTAAGGGTCTGTATTTCTATTAGCAATCTAAGGCTTTGATTTGCTCCACCGCCACTACCTGGTGCGTGGAGACTTCTGAGAATTGTATTGTCATCATATGATAGCTTCTGTAGATAGTTCTCAACTTACAACCACAATTGGGGTGGACTAGAAGCCCTCCAAGGACCCTTCCAATTCTGTTATCTGGGATCAGAATTTTGTTTGCTTGTTTTGTTCAATGTCTATGGCTGTCCATTTCAGTCATTGACACTGAGTGATTTATGGAGTTTTCATTGTTAAGGCAAGGTGCCTATTATGTGAGTCACACCTGATTTTACAACACTGGCTCCATATTGCCAGCAAATTGTGTACTCTTTCATCATATACGTTAATACGCATAAAGCAGGCCCTGGATTTTCTTTTCTGAATCAATCTATCTCTATAATTGTAGCTATAGTTATACATCAGAATCCTACAGGACAATCACTTAAATCTGAGCCAGCACTGCTGCAGCTGCCAATGCAGTCCTAGGCTGGATTAACAGAGGGATAAAATCAAGATCACATGAAGTCTTGATACCACTTTACAATGCCTTGGTAAGGCCACACTCGGAATGCTGCACCAGTTTTGGTCGCCACAGTGTAAAAAAGATGTTGAGACTCTAGAAAGAACACAGAGAAGAGCAACAAAGATGATTAGGGGACTGGAAGCTAAAACATATAAGGAGCGGTTGCTGGAATTGGGTATGTCTAGTTTAATGAAGAGAAGGAGTAGGGGTGACATGATAGCAGTCTTCCAATATCTAAAGGGTTGCCATAAAGAAAAGGAGGTCAACCTATTCTCCAAAGAGCTGAACACAGGACAAGAAGCAACAGATGAAAACTAATCAAGGAGAGAAGCAACCTAGAACTAAGGAGGAATTTTCTGACAGTAAGAACAATTGATCAGTGGAATGACTTGCCTTCAGGAGTTGTGGATCTTCCAACACTGGAAGTTTTTAAGACAAGATTGGACAACAATTTATCTGACCTGTTATAGGGTTTCCTGCCAGAGCAAGGGGTTGGACTAGAAGACCTCCAAGGTCCCTTCCAACTCTGTTATCAGTAGGTTTCAGGCATGGCATTTCTGCTTACCTTAATCGCCTTTGCACGACTGATCAGCCCATCCTGTTGTGCACTTCCAATCAGTACGTCCGTCTTCGAAAGTCGGGAACGTTGCAAAGCGGCTGGAAAAGGCTCCTGCAGGTAGGATCCATCAACAACTGGACCCCAATACTGGAATGGCCCACTTATGGCTAGGAGCTACATAAAGAACCACAAAAAGGTTAGCATAGGAGTGGAAGGAGAATGAAGTAAATCTTATGCATGCCAGGATAGATGAAGAAGTGGGGCAGAAAGCATCAATGGCCACTGGTAGTAAAGAAGAAAGAAAACACCATTATAACTTACTAATAACTTTTACTAGAAGCAGACAAACTAAGGAATTGCTTGTGCAAATCACACTCATACAGTAAAAGAGCTGTGGTGGCACAGTGGTTAGAATGCAGTAATGCAGGCTGACTCTGCTCACTGCCAGGAGTTCAATCTTGACCGGCTCTAGGTTGACTCAGCCTTCTATCCTTCCGAGGTGGGTAAAATGAGAACCCAGATTGCTGGGGGCAAGATGCTGACTCTATAAACTGCTTAGAGAGGGATGTAAAGCAATATGAAGAGGTATATAAGTTTAAGTGCTATGACCATTGATGTTGCTTATAATAGTTTATGTCTAGCTGTGCCTAGAACGGTTCAATGACAGTGGAACCCACAAGGTTACTGATGTCCTTTGCCCATCAGGCTCTTGTAGATAGGCCTGGATAAGACATTCAATGCCCCCAGAAAGTGGCTTTTGATAAAAGAATGGTTTCCCTTTGTTCTCAGTTGCTGTTCAAACACACACCCACACATACACAGACCCACAAAACCTCATCAGCTACTACCATAACAAAGTTTCTGGTCTCTCGCAACTTTCTGATCTATTCTCAGTTATATAACTATTATATAATTGGATTGTTCAGACCGGAACATCTGTAATAAACAACAATCCTAAGGATTAAAGAGATATCATAGTTGCTCCATCCTTCGTCAGAAAAGCACTCTTATCTTCTAAACCACAGGTGTCAAACTCGCCGCGTCACATGACGTGTCATGACGTATCGTGGCTTTTTTCGCATTGCCGGAGCTGGGGTAGGCGCGGCCTCCACATGATGCAGCTGCCCCACAGGCCAGCAGTTTGACACCCCTGTTCTAAACCAATGTTTCTCAATCTTAGCAACTTTAAAATGTATAGACTTCAATTCCCAGAATTCCTCAGGCAGCCATGCTCAAGAAATATTAGGGTTAGGGTTAGAGTTAGGGTTAGGGTTAGGGTTGGGTTAGGGTTAGGGTTAAGGTTGGGTTAGGGTTAGGGTTAGGGTTAGAGTTAGGGTTAGGGTTAGGGTTAGGGTTAGGGTTAGGGTTAGGGAAGGAAGGAAAGAAGGAAGGAAGGAAGGAAAGGACGGAGGGAGGGAGGGAGGTTAACCTTAAACAAGTACATTTCACCTTTCTTTCCTTTACCTATTTGGACCTTTGCCTAACATTCAACCAGAATCTGTCTCCTACAACTGAAAACCCATCATCCGGTGCTCTTCCTTCTGTTCAGAATGGTTCAAGGAAGGTCATATAATAAAAAGGAACGACACAAGCTCTGCCCCTTTGGCACGTGCACATTGGTGCATGTACGACAAAAAAAAAATCTCTCTCTTTTTCTCATTTTCTCCAGGAGAATGCCCAAGAGACAGATGAAATAACTTCGTCCACGGTACGAATTGCTTGCTTGCAGTGAGTCTATGGGCCTACAGGACTTGCAGGCCTCAGATTCATTTCACGTTCTCATTTGCTAGTGGGCTTGAGGTTGCACTCCGTCTTAAGGCAACGGACAGTTCACAACCAATTCGTCAACTCTACAGTCTCTGGTTTTATTTTGGTTCCACTTCCTTCCAAGAGAAGAGAGATTTCTCTTTCGAGAAGACATTCATCCCAGGCACCGGATGGGCCTTTTCTGCCCTGCTAGATTTGCACACCTGTGCATTTAAACGGCGACGACAAAAATCAAGAAATGAACACACCTTGGTTTGCGCATCATTAAGTGTTTTGGCAGGCAACTGGCGAAGGCACGAGGCAAGTTCAGGACTGCTGGTTGATGGGCAGCCCACTTCACGAGCCAAAACAGCCGCTTGGACTTGGGCTTTCTCTTTGCTGAGTGTTATTGCTGGAGAGAAAGCAGATCCTCCCTAAGAAAAGAAAAAATAGAGGGGGGGGGAATAAAAAGAATTAAGTAGGCTGTGTACTTTCCTGGATAAATGCTTTTAAGGGACATCAAAAACCTAGAAAGGAGAAAAAAAGCACTCAATGGAGTTCAACAATATCATTTCATTTCAACCACTGTCCAGAAACATTAAAATATGCACATATCCCATAAATGCATTATTTTAGCAATTTCCATGAAAGTAGTAACTTGCCCTCGTATTGATAGAAGAGAATATTTGTAGCTGAGGTTGAATGGTGGGATCCTTGGTGTTTTGTGTACTTCAGGCAAATGTTTCATTATCTGACTAAGTAACTTCATCAATGCTGAACCTCATTCCCTTCCAGCACTGATATCACCTAGTTGGGTAATGAAACGTCTGCAAAAAAACCCAACCCGACTCAGAGAGCATCAAAGTCCCCACATATGTCCTCATATTTCAGTCCAATACTTCAAACACCAAACAATACAAATAATAGGCATTTACATTCATGGCCAGCCAAAATCTGCATGCATTCATGAATTCTCATAATGAAATTCCCTTTTGGGGTAGGCAGAAGTAAGCAGAGCACTGAAAAGGAGTAAGTTATGCTATGGCAAAGAAATTAAAGGCCTGAGTTAAGAAAAAGTAAAGGAAGCATAGTTAAACCTAGTTTACACCAACCCAAGTCCCGATATTTGTCCATATCTTTCCATCTTTGCAAATTAGTTTTGATTTTGCATCATCAATATGCTGCTTCGTAAATTACCTTCTGTTTTTTAAATATCTCAGTTCTCTCTTTTTGAGAGTCATCAGCTCCACCCAACAACCACTGTTGTCTCTCTCCTGATCTCGTCCTTTGCATTATTTCTTTCCTCATGACCATTCCTTGTGGGCTGGTCTCTCACATCCATCCAGTGCCTGTTCATTTGGGATCCTATCCCTCTTCATTTAACTTTGAAATAGTATCCAATTCTAACTGCATTCAGATTTATTCAGCCCAAATCTCCTTTCAGAATAAGATTTGGAAGGGACCTTTGAGGTCTTCTAGTCCCACTCCCTACTCAAGCAGGAGACCCTATACCTTTTGGGACAAATGGTTGTCCAACGTCTTTTTGAAAACCTCCGATGTTGAAACATCCACAACTTCTGGAGGCAACTCATTCCACAGATCAATTGTCAGGAAATTTCTCCTTAGTTCTAGGTTGCATCTCTCCTTGATTAATTTGCATTCTGGATCTTAGTGCATCTCAAAAATGACAGCCAAGCTAGACAATGCAAACTTTCCATACGTGCATAGAATATGCACTGGCAAATTAAAAGAAATGAAAACCTGCACAGCCACAGCTGAGCTTAGTCTCTTGTCTCCATGGTGTGCCAAGCCCACAACTAGACTGTCAGTCTACCCAGAGATCACTTTTTTGATTAAATCTATGTACCATCCTTATGCAGGTAGTCCTTAACTTACAGCCACAATTGTAAACAGACTTCCATCACTAAGTGAGGTGGTGGATAAGTGAGTCACACCCAATTTTACTTTTTTTTTGCTGTAGTCATTAAGTGAATCACATAGTTGTTAAATGAATCTGCCTTCCCCCATTGAATTTGCTTGTTGGAAGCTAGCTGGGAAGGTCCCAAATGGTGATCACATGACCCCAGGATGCTGCAACTCTCATAAATATATACTGGCTACCAAGCAGCTAAATTTTATTACATGACTGCCGGGATGCTGCAATGGTCATAAGTATGAGGACTGGCCATAAGTCACTTTTTTCAGCACCATCATAACATTAATGTCATGGTTCCGACAGATGAAACTCTTCAAAGAACCTCGAGGCATTGTTTACCTTAAAGAATCTTTATTCAAATAACATGGCATCGGCACGTACATGGTCGAAGCCAAAATCTGAATTCTCCTCCCCTAAACACATAATATCAAAGCGCAATTCCCTCCCCTAATTAACAGTCATAAATCACATTCTCCAATTAGTTTGAAATGCCGACCTTCCCTCCAGTTCTTGACCTGCCATTCCTTATCATCTCTTATTTCAAACAGCCTTGAAAAAAAAACACTTTACTATGAGGTTGTTACGTCTAACTAATTCCCATACACATTCTTCCTTCTCCTCCCCTCCAGCATCATCTAATTCTAACTCTAAAAGTAACACACAAGTTAAAGGGGAAATGGCTGCATTTTCATATATTGACAAAGCAAGAACATCCGATGTTAGCAGCGTTGACAATTGAAGAGCAACTAAATGCACGGCCCTAAGAAGAGGACTACCTGTGTAAACTGAAAGCATGGAATATCAATGCTTTAATTCCCTGCTTCAAATGGATTAGGGTGGCTTTTTTTTTAAATTGGCAATAAAGCCAGTTGGGTCAACAATTGGAAACAGCCACTCCTTTCATCTGGATTAGTCCTGAGTTTTATCATGTTTTGATTGCATTGCCCACAAGAATGGTATTTGCAATAGAAGCTTATTTATGTTGTCTTCCACTTTGCTTTTGCTTTTCTTCTTGTTCTTATTTTACTTCCCCATTTCCAAATTTCATAAGAAGGATATTTTTTGTCTCAGATAAAGACTATTTAGTTAATTCCAAAGGGACTTCTGCTTGCATGAAAGGAAAAAGAATATAAGATATAAGAGCTTCAGAACAGCAAGGCTAAATTAGCAAAGCCCCTAGTTTCAGAAATGATTAAATCAAAGTTTGGAATAAGGACCAACACAAAACGTTAGTAAAAGCTTAGTATCTATAGAGATCCTTAGTCGTCCAGGTCATAGTTATCCCAAAGATGCTTCTTTTTTAAGAAAAAATCACTCGCTCTCCATCCATTCCACTCCCACCAACCCTTACAGTAATTCATGCAGAAAAATGTGACTGTCTTTACTTGAAAAAAATATGTCTTTCATTGATACCTAGCATAAATATTTATCGTGCATAACACAACTATTGCTACATGCAATCTGGAGGCATAAAGGTATGCTCAGAAGCTGCTTGACACACGATTTGCTCAACAACTCTTAAATTAAAAAAATCCAGCTCTGGAAAAAAAGATATTTTGAGAAGTAAAAATTTGGAAAACAAGTTTGAAAGTTAAACTGAACCTAGTGGGGCTGATTCCTGAGTAGGCATCAACACGTAATAGCTGTGTCCAGGCGTATTGGTCTTCTGTCCACTAAGGTAAAGTAGACAGCTCTCTTCACCCCATAACAAAATCAGAATATTTTGCTTCAGGGCTCCAAGGGCTAAAATAGACACCCACTGATTTTTTTTTTCTAGCAGCAAATTTGCAAGGTCCTAGGTATTATCAATATTCTGCTGGCTTCTGTATTACTTCCTCCCTCTGCTTGGTCCCCAGGAAAGTCTCACACCTTAAAGAGTGTTGATTCATATAGTCAAAGTCTGAGCAATAAGACATCTAGGGGGATCAGTTTTGTCCCAGGTCTAGTTCCTACACAAAGAGGTTGTGTAGAGTAATGTGGCCTGGGATAATGACTTTGATTTGCTCAAACAGACTTGGGCTGCACTGAAGGGGGAAATGTACAGCATTAGCGGTTCAAACAATTTCTGTTCCCCTATAGAAGAACAGAAATGAGTTCTTCGGATACTCATTGTAGTACAGCATTTCCACCCAGGAAGCTGAGTCAGTTCTTTTCAGATCCGATTCCCAGCATGAAGAGTCTTCTTGCTTACAGATAGTCCTTGACTTACAAAACATTCCTTTAGTGACTGTTCGGATTGACAGCGGCACTAAAAGAAAAAGAGACTTACAACCACTGCTCTCCCTGAAGACAATCCCAGCATCCCTACGATCACGTGATCAAAATTGGGGCACTTGGCAACTGGCATGTACTTACGATGGTTGCAAAATGATCGCATGCGATCATTTTGCAACTTTCCCAGTCAGTTTCCGACCAGCAAAATCAATGGGGGGGGGGAGAAGCTGGATTTGTGTTAAAACCGTGCCATTCACTTAAGAACCGCAGTGATTCACTTAACAACCACCTGGCTTAGCAATGGAAATGAGGGTTCCAGTTGCGGTTGTAAGTCAAGGACTACCAGTAACTCAATGCTTACACAGTCTATTGGAGAAAATCACATTTTCTCTACCCATGGGCTAGATTTTCTCTGGTGCAAATCTCTTCAAGAAGGTTATTCTGTAACACAGGGCTTTTCAACCAGTGGTACGGGTACCACTTGTGGTACATTGGCACCTGGCAGGTGGTACGCGACCATCCTAGAAAAGTGGTAGTGGGGGAGGGGAATGAGCTGAACCGGTGGTAGCACCGCACAAGCCTGAGTGAGAGACGGCTGGAGCTGCAGGGTTGTCAGGGCTCAGCGGAAGCGCCAGGATCAGTGCCGCTTTCTAGCTGATCAGCGCTTCTTTGGGGCTGTCAGGGCTCAGCAGAAGCGCCAGGATCAGCGCCAGGCTCCAGTTGGAGCTCGGCGCTGATCCTGATGCTTCTGCTGAGCCCTGAAGAAGCACCAATCAGCTGGAAAGCAGCACTGATCCTGGCGCTTCTGCTGAGCCCAGAAGAAGCGCTGGTCAGCTGGAATGTTGCAGCATCCCCAAGGGCTTGTGATTTACATTCAGATGCTTGGCAACTGATTCATATTTATGATGGTCACAGTGTCCCAGGGTCATGTGAAGTGACCAAAACCTGCTGCAACCACCCAGCAGACGGGGGGAATAAAAACCAAACACCCCCCCCACCCCTGATGCCAATCCCCAACAGAAATGCTCACAACAATGAAAACCTCGGACAGGAGGAAGAGTGCCATTGTAACTTCGAACAGTCACTAAGTGAACTGTTGTAAGTCGAGGACTACCTGTACTTTATCACTTTTCTCCTTTTTTTTTTTTTTGATCATCAAGTTTTTGACACCTTGCTAGGCGACTGGTGGTACTCGGATGTTGCCATTTCCTAAAAGTGGTACAATGGGTGAAAAGGTTGAAAAGCCCTGCTGTAACAAGCAGTTATTTCCAAGAAATATCTCTCCCCTTGGTTGTCATTTGCCTTATTTCAAGTGATGCAAGCACTCTGGGAACAGCCTGTGCAGAAAAAATCTTAATATTTCCATAGCACAAATCAGCAAAAACCCCTTTAACATCTGAGTCAATTGGTTAGCGCTGCAATCTCTGGTGTATTTCTTTTATTTTTATTTTTGCATATCATTTGCAAGTCTGCAGAAAGTTTTGCAACATTACACAGCTCACAAGTTCTCTTCACCCACAGAGCCTTTCTACACATCTTTCCCTAATGCATTTAACTCTTCGTGTTACTTGCCCAGTACTAATGGACATCACTCTGCTTTTATACTTTGACATAGAGAAGGACGAGGGGGGACAGGATAGCAGTGTTCCAATATCTCAGGGGCTGCCACAAAGAAGAGGGAGTCAAGCTATTCTCCAAAGCACCTGAAGGCAGGACAAGAAGCAACAGATGGAAACTAATCAAAGAGAGAAGCAACCTAGAACTAAGGAGAAACTTCCTGACAGTTAGAACGATTAACCAGTGGAACAACCTGCCTCCAGAAGCGGTGAATGCTCCAACACTGGAAGTTTTTAAGAAGAGACTGGACAGCCATTTGTCTGAAATGGTATAGGGTTTCCTGCCTGAGCAGGGGTTGGACTCGATGACCTCCAAGGTCCCTTCCAACTTTATTATTATAAATTATAAATTATAACTTCAAACAGTCACTAAACAAATTGCTGTAAGCTGGGGACTACCTGGATTTTAAAATGAGAATGGATTGGGGGGGGATACCTCATTATGACCTTGGGAAAATGGACTGGTTTTTCTGTGACCTCTTCTCCAACCTAACAGATAAAGGAACAGCATTCTTCCATTTCTGAAAATGTATTGCTCCACAGAAAGGAAGTTCTATCAGATGCTGCCCTGATGTTCACCTCTTTCATGTAGACATGATATCCGCACCCTTTAGCTTGTAAGTTATGCAACTGCAGACACGGGTTTGTGAATAAATGTTGAAGGAACTGTTTGAGTTAGAACAAGGCGCACAGCTTCCCTGTCATCCTATTTGCAGTTCCCCTGTCTGGCTGGCGTCATGTTTCTTCCATCATATTAACTCCCACCATTTTAATCACTTGCGTAACTGAGAAATTTCCTTATGATCTTCCAGAAGAGGTGATGAACCAGATAAAGATTTACGGTACAGAGTCTTCAATGTTGGATGCCCCAAGTTAAAAATATCCACTTCTCAGTTAAATATACAGTTCTTCTATCATCTGGACCGTCAGATGTGGCCATAATCTGCTTTAATTCTACCCATCCTTACTTCTACCACACATGGGCAAAATATCACATCAGCTGGTAGATACGTTCTCCGCATTCTTCCAGTTCCTGCAACCTGGTGAGGGGGTCACTCCATCCCATCCCAAATCCAACCAATTTCAAATGCCAAAAGCACAATACTTTTCTTCTTGTGGGGTTCTGCCTTAGGAAAAAAGCAGAAATGGGTGCAAATCTCCTGCCCTGTCACTAAGGATTGGAAATGCTTGTTTGGTTATTCATGTCAGAAGCATCACAATTAAAACAAAAATGATTAGAGGACTGGAGGCTAAAACATATAAGGAACGATTGCTGGAATTGGGTATGTCTAGTTTACTGAAGAGAAGGACGAGGGGGGACATGATAGCAGTGTTCCAATATCTCAGGGGCTGCCACAAAGAAGAGAAAGTCAAGCTTTTCTCCAAAGCACCAGAAGGCAGGACAAGAAGCAACGGATGGAAAGTAATCAAAGAGAGAAGCAACCTAGAATTAAGGAGAAATTTCCTGACTGTTAGAACAATTAATCAGTGGAACTACCTGCCTCCAGAAGCGGTGAATGCTCCAATACTGGAAGTTTTTAAGAAAAGACTGGACAGCCATTTGTCTGAAATGGTATAGGGTTTCCTGCCTGAGCAGGGGATTGGTCTAGATGACCTCCAAGGTCCCTTCCAACTTTTTTATTATTATTATTATTATTATTATTATTATTATTATTATTATTATTATTATTATTATTATTATTATTATTATATAAGGCCTACTGTGCAACATAAAATTTAAAATATAAAATACGAGGTTAAAATGTGTACAAGTTAAGCAAATCTTGCTCAGAAACTACAAAGATTAATTGTGTTCTGTCACACTTGCGTGAAGTCCTCAAGTGTACACTGATGAGGACACAAAAGGCAGATATACATACTGTACGTGCTGCTGTCTGCAAGTCACCACAATTGCAAATAGTTGAAGCCACCAGATACAGTAGCCCTATTTGTTCAGAGTGTCTCTAGACCTTGTTGTACCAGTGCACAATCTAGTTTAATTTCCGACTGCATCCCGGTGCGATCTCCTTTTTGGAAACAAATACTACCCAAGTTAGTGGGACTTCCAAGCAGATTTAGCCTACAGTTGGGCAACACACAAACCCCAGGGTAACATGTTGATAATAATAATAATAATAATAATAATAATAATAATAATAATAATAATAATAATAATAATAATAATAAAGTTGGAAGGGACCTTGGAGGTCATCTAGTCCAACCCTCTGCTCAGGCAGGAAACCCTATACCATTTCGGACAAATGGCTGTCCAGTCTCTTCTTAAAAACCTCCAGTGTTGGAGCATTCACCGCTTCTGGAGGCAGGTTGTTCCACTGGTTAATTGTTCTAACTGTCAGGAAGTTTCTCCTTAGTTCTAGGTTGCTTCTCTCCTTGATTCGTTTCCATCCGTTGCTTCTTGTCCTGCCTTCAGGCGCTTTGGAGAATAGCTTGACTCCCTCTTCTTTAGGGCAACCCCTGAGATATTGGAACACGGCTATCATGTCCCCCCTCGTCCTTCTCTTCATTAATTAATTAATTAAATTAATTTTCGTTTTCCCTGGCTCCTAGCACCTTTCTCCACGAAGTTAGAGAACAATCCAAGAACACCTCCCAAATGCAACAATCCACAACCATGGGTTGTTAAGTGAATCACATAGTCCTTAAGTGGATCCAACCTCCTTAATAAACTCTCTCTTTTTTTTTTTTTACAGAAACTAGCGGGGAAGTTTGCAAATTGCAACTGAGTGGCTGCAGAAGGCTGCAACCGGTTGTAAATATGAGCTGGTTGCCGAGTGTCCGAATTGCAATCGTGTGACCAACAGTTGTAAATGTGGTCTCCGGAGCATCTTCCAGCTGCATGATTCTTTTTAGAACTGAGATGGGAAGACTGAGGAAAGATACACTGATATTTTTCCAACTGTCTTGGAGAAAGTCACATAGAAGGTTAGGAATGCCGCCTTATCAGACTACAGGGCATGGAACAATGGACTTCTGTAACATAAAGGGATATTTTGAATGAATATGAGAAGGAAAAAAAATCTAATACTGTAATAAGAGCAGTATAACAGGCTCCAGATATCAAGGGAAGTGATAACTTCTTCATTGGATATACTTAGATGGGTGCCAGATGCTTTAATCTAAATCTGGTATTGACAGGGAGTTGAACTCAGTGCCCTAAATAGCAAATTCTAACTCTATAGAATCTATGGGGAAGGACCCAAATATCAGAATAACAGAATGATAGAGTTGGAAAGGAACTTGGAGGTCTTGTAGTCCAAGCCCCTGCTCAAGCAAGAGACCCTATCCCAGGGGTAGGCAACCTTGGCTCTTTTATGACTCGTGGACTTCAACTCCCAGAATTCCCGAGCCAGCCATGCTGAGGGGAAAGGGAGAGGTTTCCAAGCTGAGCCATGCTGGCTCAGGAATTCTGGGAGTTGAAGTCCACGAGTCATAAAAGAGCCAAGGTTACCTACCCCTGGCCTAGTCCATTTCAGGTGAATGGCTGTCCAATCTCTTCTTAAAAACCTCCAGTAATGGAGCACCCTCAATTTTGGGAGGCAAGCCATTCCACTGACTGATTGTTCTGTCATGAAATTTCTCCTTATTTCTAAGTTGGTTCTCTCTTTGATTAGTTTCCACCCCTTATTTTCTTGTTCTGCCCTCAGACACTTTGGAACATAGATTAACTCCCTCATCCTCGTTGCATAGATTAACCCCCTCATCCTCAAAAATTGAAAGACTGCTATCATGTCACCCCCCTACTTCTTTTCACCAGACTAGACATACCCAATTTCTGCAACTATTTTTCTTTTTTCTTTTTAGCTTCCCGACGTCTAATCCTCCATGGGCAGGGGTAGGCAATCTTGGCTCTTTTATTTTCCAAAGCGCCTGAAGGCAGGACAAGAAGCAATGGATGGAAACTAATCAAGGAGAGAAGCAACCTAGAACTAAGGAGAAACTTCCTGACAGAACAATTAACCAGTGGAACAACCTGCCTCCAGAAGTGGTGAATGCTCCAACACTGGAGGTTTTTAAGAAGAGATTGGACAGCCATTTGTCCAAAATGGTATAGGGTTTCCTGCCTGAGCAGGGGGTTGGACTAGATGACCTCCAAGGTCCCTTCCAACTTTATCATTATTATGACTCGTGGACTTCAACTCCCAGAATTCCTGAGCCAGCCATGCTGAGGGGAAAGGGAGAGGTTTCCATGCTGAGCCATGCTGGCTCAGGAATTCTGGGAGTTGAAGTCCATGAGTCATAAAAGAGCCAAGGTTGCCTACCCCTGCCCATGGGGCTCTTTTAGAGCAGAGAAATATTGACTGTGATGAACAGATTAAGCATATACACTCAACATTCTCCATCCACCCACCTCTCCAATTTTTTTTAAGACATCTCCCTTTCTTTGGTGGTGGGGGGTGTCCTGTAACATGCTTTCTTGTGATACAATTAGGCAACTTCCCAAATAGGAACTACAATTCCCATTATTTCCAATCAGCAACCTTCTGTTCGTGCTGGCTCGCAGCTGACCCCACTAAATTGAGTAACTTCTCTGAGCCACAAAGTTCTCTAGATTTCTCGTAATTAGTAAACTTCTTGTACAGGATTTCTAAAGAACACATAATTACCAGTCCTGGAACAGCAGAAGAAGGCTTTATACTGAGGAGAGTTCTAGGGTAGAGAGCCACCTTTGATATTTGATATTTGATATTTGATATTTGATATTTGATATTTGATATTTGATATTTGATATTTGATATTATTTGATATTATTTGATATTTGATATTTGATATTTGATATTTGATATGCCTTGGTAAGGCCACACTTGGAATACTGCATCCAGTTTTGGTCACCACGATGTAAAAAAGATGTTGAGACTCTAGAAAAAGTACAGAGAAGAGCAACAAAGATGATTAGGGGACTGGAGGCCAAAGCATATAAGAAAAGGCTGCTGGAATTGGGTCTGTCTAGTTTAATGAAGAGAAGGACGAGGGGGGACATGATAGCAGAGTTCCAATATCTCAGGGGCATCCCCAAAGAAGAGGGAGTCAAGCTATTCTTCAAAGCGCCTGAAGGCAGGAGAAGAAGCAACGGATGGAAACTAATCAAGGAGAGAAGCAATCTAGAACTAAGGAGAAACTTCCTGACAGTTAGAACAATTAACCAGTGGAACAACCTGCCTCCAGAAGTGGTGATTGCTCCAACACTGGAAGTTTTTAAGAAGAGACTGGACAGCCATTTGTCCGAAATGGTATAGGGTTTCCTGCCTGAGCAGGGGGTTGGACTAGATGACCTCCAAGGTCCCTTCCGACTTTTTTTATTATTATTATTATTATTATTATTATTATTATTATTATTATTATTATTATTATTATTATTATTATTATTATTATTATTATTATTATTAAATGGGAGTTAGCCTCTACCACCTGAGATTTAATCTTGATTGTCCATGTTTGCTTGACTTCTTCTGTTGAGACTTTTGTGGTCAAGGGCTTGTCCCACGCTGCTTACGCTGTGGCTACTTTGATCTGCTTATCACTCCACATTCTGATGCTGCAGGCCACATGGAGCTACCGACTAGAAACCAAACAATTTTATAAATACATCAGCAACCTAAACAAGAGATGACCATCTGTGGAAGAGACTCCTGCACAAACTCTGCTTTTCTCACAGCCACATCTTGCCACTCGCCACACAGTCACCCATAACTACGTGAAAAGACCTCATCAATAGTTCTGCCCTCCTCTGAAACCAACGCCTCCTTAGCCAAACTCCTCGGTTGCAAGCAACAGGAACCAGATCTTTTGCAAGTAACGCTGAAGCCTTCCTTATTTCTAAGAGGAAGTATGTGGTCTGTTTAACCAGTGTTGTGCTACAAGATAGGCTGAACTTCCCCAAAGTCTTATTTTTGGGGTAAGCTGCCATCAGCTCTGAAGCTGCAGTTCCTTCTAAGGAGCCTTTTCACACTGTGGGACAGGGGTAAAGAGAGAGAGAATACAACATTGAAAGGAGGACACCATGGTTGACATCTGAAGACAAGGTAAGCATCAATCTTACCCGGGTAGAAGGATTCCCCCTCTGCTCATCACACAAAGAGCTCTGGCTTAGTCCAAAGACATTGGAAAAGATTTATCTCTAAAAAGAGTTCAGGGTTTATGTAATCATTTAGCGTTTTGCAAACAGTTTTGGATCTGAGGTACTTCTGTAGATGGTCCTGCAGCTCATCAAAAGCAACCAGAGATGTGGGAATGGGTTTTTTTTCCCCATCCCAATGGATTTAGGTGAAGAGAACAGAATTCTGTTCCATTCCCATCATTCCTGTAAGTCCCCACTTGTATCGGGTTAAAGGAAAAAGGATGATAACACTAGAAAGCAGAAAAGGAATGCCTCTTTTCATTGTGGACACAAAGAGATGCTATCTCCAGATACTTGCCTACATCCACACTTCTATGGGAAGACCACCAAAGACCACCTGGACCAGCTGTTCCTCTTCTGACAGCTAGGATCTGTTTACCCATCCTTCTTGAACAAGCAGGCAGTACCCAAAGAGGAGAAATCAAGCACAAAATTGTCACCTTGCTTGGTGTCCTCCCATTGGGAGAAGATTAGATTGGATTCAGAGGACACGAGGTCTGTAGTTGTGGACGATCCCTTGAGGAAACTTCACTTGGAAGAGGGCTATTGTCTGTTTAGACAAAGTTAACAAGGAAGCAGTGATAGAAATAATAAAGAGAAGATGGTCTTGCTTGGACGAAGGAAGAGTGTGTTGAATAACAGAATAACAGAGTTGGAAAGACTTCTAGTCTTTGGAAGTCTTCTAGTCCAACCGGCTGCTCAAGCCGGAAACCCTATAACATTTCAGACAAATGGTTGTCCAATCTCTTCTTAAAAACCTCCAGTGTTGGAGCACCCACAACTTCTGAAGCCAAGACAACTTTCAAAGGCCTATTCAAATGTGCTTGGAGATAGTTGACCTCTATGTTGATTGACAGCCAGTTGGGTCAAGTGGTCAAGGCATCAGGCTAGAAATCAGGAGATTGTGAGTTCTAGTCTTGCCATAGGCATAAAGCCAGCTGGGTGAAAGAGTACAGAGAAGAACAACAAAGATGATTAGGGGACTGGAGGCTAAAACATATGAGGAACGGCTGCTGGAATTGGGTATGTCTGGTTTAATGAAGAGAAGGACGAGGGGGGACATGATAGCAGTCTTCCAATATCTCAGGGGTTGCCACAACGAAGAGGGAGTCAAGCTATTCTCCAAAGCGCCTGAAGGCAGGACAAGAAACAACGGGTCAAAACTAATCAAGAAGAGAAGCAACCTAGAACTAAGGAGAAACTTCCTGACAGTTAGAACTATTAACCAGTGGAACAACCTACCTCCAGAAGCGGTGAATGCTCCAACACTGGAAGTTTTTAAGAAGAGACTGGACAGCCATTTGTCTGAAATGGTATAGGGTTTCCTGCCTAAGCAGGGGGTTGGACTAGATGACCTCCAAGGTCCCTTCCAACTTTACTATTATTATTATTATTATTATTATTATTATTATTATTATTATTATTATTATTATTACTATTACTATTACTATTACTATTACTATTACTATTACTATTACTATTATTACTATTACTTTGGGCCAGCCACTTTCTCTCAGCCCTAGGAAGGAGGCTATGGCAAACCACTTCTGAAACTTTGCCAAGAAACTGTAAGGAATTGTTTGGGAAGTCACCAGAGGTCACCGGTGACTTGAAGGCACCTTCCAAAAGAAATGGGTTTGGGGGTTTTTTTGGGTTTGGACCGAGTGGAAAAATCTCATGCTTAATTTGTGCCTAACTCAGAGCAGAAAATGTTGGGGGTGGAATGTCAAGGGGAAGGTTGCGTCGATTTCAGAGGCAGAACGTAAGACAAACACACCCACCCACACTTCGTATTACCTTTTATCAATTTTTATCATTCTCTTGAGGAAAAAACCCCTGTCAAACCTGCTTCTCAGAAGCAAAATTGGGATAAAATTTGCAGACATTGTGAACCTCCAAAATCTCTTTTGAATTGCCTTCCATGCTATTTTCGGGCTACTTCCGTACAATTGTGGGAATTCACTGACATTGTGGGAAAAATGAGCCGAAACGTTACAAATGAATTACCGAGCTGACGTTAGAATTGACTCATACAGTATGTAATTTAACACCTATTGGTGTGAAGGAGCAGGAAAACACACCCAAATAGAAAAGCGAGTGTCTTCATTTCCTTTTCTAAACTAAATCAAGAAACGCTTCAATAAACATGTTAAACCAAATAAACACACACCTCTCTTAGCAAGGCCATATCCACCCAGGATTCCAGACCAAAAGACTTTAGAGACAATTTCATTTCACAGTCTTGACTTTTAGACATTTTCTTTTTTTTCTTTTCTTTTTTCCTCTCCTATTTCCCCAAGAAAAGGAGGTAAATATTAAACCTTGGGTTTTTTTCCTTTACTGCAACATAATTTGGATTAACCCTGCACAGAGTTTTAAAAGAAATATTAAATTGGGAGAGAATTGACGGGGAAGGCAAACTAAACAAGCTTATTCGTTTAGAAATGCAGCTGTCGGGATCTCTTTGTGATTTTTAAATATCTGGTAATGGGGAAGCATGTCTGCATTGTGTTGAAAGCTCTTGCAGGATTCTAGGCACCTGATCTATTTTATGGATTTCTCAGAGATTACGGAATTCTAGAGTTGGAAGAAGACCATCTGAATGCTCAAGATTAATTCCCTACTTAATGTAGAACTCCAAATTAATGCATCTCCAATAAATACTTATCAGGTCTTGGCTCAAAAACAGCCAACAAAGGGGATTTCATCTATTCCTTTAATGGTTGACTTCCACCTGCTCTTATTTTAATTTTCCCCTCTATCATTTCATGAGAATTCTTCTGTATCAAGACCAATATTTCATCTCCTTCAAACAGGAAAAATAAAGCATAGATGTTGAACGTTTGAGGTATCCCTCAACAGATATCTCTTCTGGGTGCATTATACAGGTGTCTTATGTTCCTGAGGAGTTAGAGGGGTCTTGTTCAAAAATAGAATTTTTCAAAAGTTGGCATATGGAGAATGCATTCACCATCATTTAGGTTGTTGCAACATCACCATTAAGAGCCAACGGATGTAGTGGTCAAGGCATCAGGCTAAAATGGGAGACCTTGAGTTCTATTTACACCCTGGACACAAAGTCAGCTGGGTGACCTTGTGCCAGTCACTCTCTGTTAATCATAGGAAGGAAGCAATGGCAAACTATGTCTGAAAAAGCCAAGAAAACTACAGGGATTTGTCCAGACAGTCTCCGACAATTGGACGTGATGGACAGAAAGAAAAAGAAAGATTACAATTGTTTTATAAACCTGAACACTCCCGTGTGTATGTATGTGTAGACAGATATTGGACCACAAGTTCTCATCAACCTTTATATCTATCCTACAAAATAATAAACACCTTATTCCTATGCCAAGTTTGAAAAAATTATCTTCCAAAATAAATAAAATCTGAATTTCCATCAGTGGACAATATGATTTCATACAACGGTTCGCTGTTGCCACCATTGTGAAAACTTGACAAAAGCCAGGAGAATTTCAACATAGGCATCCTTATGCAAAGTGATAAATACTGCACAGTTACAGTATATATACTTTCCTCATTCTTCCAGAAGTTGCCATTTTTGTATTGACAAGAGAACATTTGGACTTGAACTTTTCATATGTGTTTTACCTAGTTCTGGGGGGAAAAAAGCACTTGGAAGGAAGAGAAAAACGATGGGGAATGCCATCAAAATATTGAAAACCACACCTGAAGTGAAGACTACACCTTGGCAATCAGGTATGTGTTTGTTTGTTTTAAAATTACAATCCAGAAGGACATAGGAAAGGAAGAAAAAGTATAGCAATTGAATGATAACTAGAAATATATTCCAAAAGACAACTAGTCTACAAGTTCCCATGACATCATAGTTGGCATCAATGCTTAGTAGTACATCAAATATTGGGGTCTCAGTGGCCCAGTGTTGACCTCTGCCCCAGGGTCATCTTCAGCTGGTGCTTCCAACTCATGTGTGATAGACAATTGAGTTAGAAAGCTCTTATTTTAATTCTGCACAATTCCTTCCTACACAGTTCCCTTTTTCTACCAAATAGGCCTATTTTTTAGGTTGAGTTGCTGGGATGGGGTTTCCTCTTCCGAGAAATGGCTTCTTTTTTTAAACTGGGGAGGAAGGAAAAAGCACCAAGACACTCTCTTCTTCTTCCAGTTTGAACTGGTTTCCATCCATATTCCCCTAATCCAGGGGTAGGCAACCTCGGCTCTTTTATAACTCGTGGACTTCAACTCCCAAAATTCCTGAGTCAGCTATGCTGACTTAGGAATTCTGGGAGTTGAAGTCCACGAGTCATAAAAGAGCCGAGGTTGCCTACCCCTGCCCTAATCTGTCTGCCTATCATTCTTTTGATTTGTAGCTACCAGGTTTAACATTCAACCTATAACCAACCTCACCTCTGATATGGTTTCCGGGTACATCTCTGGCCCATCAGTTTACCCCAGTTTACAGGTAGTCCTCGACTTATAACCATTTGTTTAGTTTGAAGTTACAATGGCCCTGGAAACAAGTGACCTATAACCATTTTTCACACTTATGACCCCATGGTTTTCTGATCAAAATTCTGATGCCTTGCTCAGAAAATGGAGTCAGTACGATGATGTTTTTGTTTGATAACATGGATGTTATTAGGTATGATAATTAACTGGATGAGATTTGAATCTTGTCCAATGGACTGAAATGATTTAAGGTTTGATATTATCTTGTTATCTTAAAGAGATTGATTGATGGATGGATTAGATATGTATAGGGTAGACTAATATTTTATTTTAATTAGGAGATATTAGTGGAAGAAGAAATAAACAAGAGTAAGGAACTAGAATATATCTGAAAGGGATACCTGAATTGATAATGTGTTTATTTAAAGTTAAATTTGATTATGGTAATTGTAAATTTATAAAGCTTCAAAACAGGTTTGGGATTAATAGAAATTTAAATTAGAAATGGATTATCTTAAATATATTAAGCTATTTGAGGGAAATAGAGAGGGAATA
The DNA here is from genome assembly GCF_001527695.2 of Protobothrops mucrosquamatus. Lineage (NCBI taxonomy): Eukaryota > Metazoa > Chordata > Lepidosauria > Squamata > Viperidae > Protobothrops > Protobothrops mucrosquamatus. The sequence continues at coordinate 22,581 of NW_015388996.1, forward strand.
TTTGATGTATTGATTTGAGTTATTCATATATGGTTTTATTTTTGGATGTTTGATTACCCCAGCACCACGGTGTGTCTTGAGCACTTTGTTCTAAGAATTAAAAAAACCAATAAAGTTTGTTTCAGAAAATGGAGTCAGGCTAAAAGACCACCCAATTTAACTTCGTTCTTTCCAGTTCTTTTGATCTTGATGACAATTCATTTATCTTTGTGTGTATCTTTCCCTAAATGTAAGCATATTTGAAAGCAGTTTTCAAATATTATAAATATGCACTTTCTACTACTGCACATATTTATGTACGGGTTCCTCCTAAATTAAGGATCTGGTATTCGATTTTTAACTGTGAATTGAACTTAAAATATACAAAAATGCAGTTTTCAGCAAATAACTCGTTCAGTTTGCATAAAGAGGTTGAGCATTTCTTGGAATGAATTATGGGGCCTATTTACTTTCCCCTCCTAGCTGATTTTCCACTAGTTAAAGCTACATTGACTTTGTATCTTGATTGCAGCTATTTATCAGTCCATCATTTTAAGTTCTAACACTAGTGCTTTTTTAAAAAAAAAAAATTCAACACTAAAGTCTGTTGATGTTTGATAAGACTATTAGAGATTGTTCTTTTAAAATATGTCTTCAGTCAACAGAACAAAGACTTTTTTTTATTTCTAATGAGATGTTTGTATTTAGTTTCCTTGGCTATTTAACTATTGAAGGCCCTTTGATACTTTCCTTCCTGTCTTTCTTGGAACATCTCCATAAACATCTAATCCATCTAACAATCTGTTGTAGCTAGTTTAGTCATGGATTGATTTATAAGATTCTACAATAGTGAGAGAGAAAAATGGCACTCTCTTCTCCCATAAGTTTTCACTATTCACGGATGTGGTGACCATAGTTTATTTTTTGTAGAAAAAGGACAGGCAGACTCTATGAACTGAGTCAAGAGTGGAATCAGCCTGGAATCGTTATGTTCCCATAAGCGATCTAACTCTAAACCCTCTTGAATTCCATTGACTCTTATCTAGCATCAATTTAGTGCTGACCTTTAATAGACTGGATTTTTGTGTATAGATGACAATCACTTAAATATGAGCCAGCAGTGTGCTGCAGCTGCCAAAAAAGCCAACTCAGTGCTGGGCTGCATTAACAGAGGGATAGAATCAAGATCACGTGAAGTATTAATACCACTTTACAATGCCTTGGTAAGGCCACACTTGGAATATTGCATTCAGTTTTGGTCACCACGATGTAAAAAAGATGCTGAGACTCTAGAAAGAGTACAGAGAAGAGCAACAAAGATGATTAGGGGACTGGAGGCTAAAACATATGAGGAACGGTTGCTGGAATTGGGTATGTCTAGTTTAATGAAGAGAAGGACGAGAGGGGACATGATAGCAGTGTTTCAATATCTCAGGGGCTGCCACAAAGAAGAGGGAGTCAAGCTATTCTCCAAAGCACCTGAGGGCAGGACAAGAAGCAATGGATGGAAACTAATCAAGGAGAGAAACAACCTAGAACTAAGGAGAAACTTCCTGACAGTTAGAACAATTAACCAGTGGAACAACCTGCCTCCAGAAGCGGTGAATGCTCCAACACTGGAAGTTTTTAAGAAAAGAC
>NW_015388996.1:24297-37422 GCF_001527695.2 Protobothrops mucrosquamatus
CTTCTTCTTCTTCTTCTTCTTCTTCTTCTTCTTCTTCTTCTTCTTCTTCTTCTTCTTCTTCTTCTTCTTCTTCTTCTTCTTCTTCTTCTTCTTCTTCTTCTTCTTCTTCTTCTTCTTCTTCTTCTTCTTCTTCTTCTTCTTCTTCTTCTTCTTCTTCTTCTTCTTCTTCTTCTTCTTCTTCTTCTTCTTCTTCTTCGTGCCTGGCATTTTTCTTGATAAAATGTCAATGCCAACTTTCTTTCAACATGTCGCACCTTTCAAGTTGCTTCTTCTGCCTTTTGCACTTATCAATTTTCTTGTTTTAATCAAGGACAAAGTTGCTAATAGCCAATTCAGTTCTCTGGTTGATGACTCCTGTGTATATGCAAAACTGATCCACGAGGAGTCTTCAACAAATCCTGAAGTTGGGTCACTACGGGGAAAATATTAGTGGGTAAGACTCAAGAGAGGTGAACAAAGAGGGAACAATTTTAACCATTGCAAAGAACCGAGCAATTATTCCCTTAGACTCTTTCCTGCAAGGACATGGGAGAAATGAGTATAACTGGGTTGAACTATGAATTAAGGCCGGTTATATAGTCACTTACCAAAAAAGCATCAATTCTTGGCCCTTAATTAGGATGGGGGCCTCTTTTCTAGAACTTCAGGAGACAGCCAAATGTCCCTGAGTAATCTACAAGCAGAATACTTCCTGTTGTTGTTACTCAAGATCTGATCCCATACATGCAACAGGAAGATGGTTTAGAACTGTGAGGTGGCTGAACTTCCTCAACAACGGCAGTAGATAAGTGGAGACATTGGAAGGCAAGCTCAACCAAGGTTTAGCTTTTGTCAGAGTAATAAAACACCATAAAATGTTTTACGTGAAGCCAAACTGGCACCAGTTTAGACCTCCTGCCATCTTTCATATGTTATCTGTAATGATCTCTAGTAGTTATCCTGATATTTAGCCCCAGAAGTCCACCTTCTCCAACCTTAACAACTAATAAACATTTGGGATGCCGAGAACAGTACTCCATACCTTCTACTTGCCAAGTTCTTATGATACTTCTGAGACAGGATAGGTCTCATATATGGACCCTTGTATCTCCATCTGATCTGGTATCTCCATCTGGTCTGGTCTGGTCTGAGATCTCTTTCCAGCCCTTCTCATATTTTTCAGCAAGGATACCAAGCATGAAATCCAAAGATCTGTAAGCAAAGCCCTGCTCCCAATTCTTTTCTCACTTTATCATCACAAAGGAAGGCAGTGCTATAATTCTCTTTTTTTTCTCCTTATGATTTCCTTCCTTCCTTTCTTTCTTTTTTCTTTCTCTCTCTCTCTCTCTTTCTTTTCTTTCTTTCTTTCTTTCTTTTCTGTCTTTCCTTTCCTTTCTCTTCCCTTTCTTTCTTTCTTTTCTGTCTTTCCTTTCCTTTCCTTTCTCTTCCCTTTCTTTTCTTTTCTTTTTTTCTTTTCTTTCTGTATTAATAATAGTGGCTAAAGTCAAACCAGAATGTCTTCGCTGAATGGGAAGATGATCTTGATTTTTCTGCCTTCCAGTTTTCATTTCCTGTGGCGCTATTTTTAAATCTAAATTTAATCTTATCCCCTAAGCAAGGTAACAATGTGCCACTTACGCTATCTAATAAAATCAGCTTGCTATTTTGTGATTATAACTTAACAGCTCAAGACAATGTTCTCTACAAATGCAGTCTCCTTTAATGCAACTTAATGATATTGATTGATTTTGCAGGCCAGAGAAGTGATTTTCTTGCTGTTCTGCATGACTATCCCACGCCGGATATAAGCCAGCCTATATTTCAAGTTGGGGAGAAACTACGTGTGATATCAGAGTAAGTATGCAATTTCTTCTTCTTTTAGGTTATAAAAGTTGTGTTGCCATTTGCATTTGTTCTTACATGGTTTGGCTACGTTGGGGTATATATTTTTAGAGCAGATATTATCTTTGGAGGAATAAATTTCTTAACTATTTAAAGGTTTCTTAAACCTTAAAGAAAACCTCTATCCATCCCCACCAAGAACAGGTGGCAAAATCCTCCCCCACTCAATAAAGGTTAAGATTTTTGTAAATGCAATTTTAATATTCTTCCATATCATTTTAATACAGTTAAAGGTAAATTTTATTCCACTTCTGTTATTTGCCTATAAACCTAACAAATAATTGGAAAGAGTATTTTTTTTTTGAACTCAAGAATTACAGCAGCATAATTTCTGATATAATTTGGTAGGAGCTAAGAGAGGTGGGAGGGAGCCAATAATTTTTGTCATGCGAAGTTATTGCAAAAGTATCTTTATCCTTGACTGATTGGTGGGGATGTGATAGAAATGGACAAAATTAGGCCACCATTCACAACACCTCACAATCACGTGACTGTGATCTGCAAAGTTTACAGCAAAAAAAATGCTCATTCAGGAGAATGGATTCAAACTTATGACTGCATAACAACCGCTGTAAAAATGGCCATAAAAATCCAATCCGGTCACACGGGTGTCCAAATTTAATACTGTTACGTCTTACAACTAAAATCCACTCCCAGTTTTAGGGTAAATCAAGGACTACCTGTATATTCCACAGACGTCACCTGAAGGAAATATATACATAAGGAAATATATAAGGAAATAAACCATACATTGTATGGAAAACCCATAAAGATTCCCTGGGCTCTAGATTATTGAGAATCAAGAATGATTTTTTTTTTCTTTCCTAACATCACAAACGAAAATGCCTATGTGTTATTTCCAACCAACGTTCCTCCTCTTCTCTTCTACCTTAAAAAACAAAAGAAAACCACAAAGATGAAAGAGTGAAAATCAGCTTTTGTGTGTGTGTGTGTGCAAATAGGAAACAAGCAGCCCATCGTCACCCTTGTGTAAATTGCCAAGAAAGCACCTGTTTGCCTCCGCTCGGGCGTTTCAAAGCAGGTGACTAGGCGCGCTGATGATGGACAATTTTGTTTTTCGAAACCGGGCCAAAAATAAACAATTTTCTTGCAGTGTACCTTTGGTGTACCTCTGAGCTCACAACTGACAAGTGTGACAGTTGAGATTGGATGGAACTTTCCTCTTCCTGTTATGACACTGCCGGGCACGTACACAAATGTCATGAGAGCTTGCAGAATATGCAAAGAGCCGTGTCTCTCTTTGGAAGAAGTTCAGAGAAGAGCAACTAAAATGATCAAAGGCCTGGTGACTAAAACATATGAAGAACGGCTGCAGGATTTGGGTTTGGCTAGTCTAATGAAGAGAAGGACGAGGGGTGACATGATAGCATTACTCCAGTATTTGAGGGGCTGCCACAAAGATGAGGGGGTCAAACTATTCTCCAAAGCATCTGAAGGCAGGACAAGAAACGATGGTTGGAAACTGACCAAAGAGAGAAGCAATTTGGAATTAAGGTGAAACTTCCTAACAGTGAGAACAATCAACCAATGGAACGGCTTGCCTTCAGAAATCGTGGGCACTCCATCACTAGAGGTTTTTAAATGGTATAGGTCAGGGGTAGGCAACCTTGGCTCTTTTATGACTCGTGGACTTCAACTCCCAGAACTCCTGAGCCAGCATGGCTCAGCTTGGAAACTTCTCTTTCCCCTCAGCATGGCTGGATCAGGAATTCTGGGAGTTGAAGTCCACGAGTCATAAAAGAGCCAAGGTTGCCTACCCCTGGTATAGGTTCTCCTGCATGAGCAGGGGGCTGGACTAGAAGACCTCCAAGGTCCCTTCCAGTTCTACTCTATTCTACTCTACTCTACTCTACTCTGCTCCGCTCCGCTCCGCTCCACTCCACTCCACTCCACTCCACTCCACTCTACTCTACTCTACTCTACTCTACTCTACTCTACTCTACTCTACTCTACTCTACTCTACTCTACTCTACTCTACTCTATTCTATTCTATTCTATTCTATTCTATATTGTAGGACACCAGGCCAAATAATTGTTTCCTATGAGGAAATTATACAGAAATGGGATCCATCGATTTTAAGTGCCCGCTCATATAATTCCATGATGGCATTATGGGGTCAAAACACTCAAACGGTAACTAATGTGTGAAAGCCCAGTTTAGGAATCAGCTAAAATTAGCATGTTCCTCCCATGAGTACTTTCTTTAAATCTGAGCCTAAACATGATATGTATACACCCTTTCCAAGGTAAAGTGGACTGCTTTCAGTCAGGCATGGAAATCCTTTTAGACACAATTTATTGAACGTTTTCAACTTATTTGACATTTCAGTTTAGACCCTTGCACCAATTGGGGTTGGACTAGATGACCTCCAAGGTCCCTTCCAACATCATCATCATCATCATCATCATCATCATCATCATCATCATCATCATCATCATTATTATTATTATTATTATTATTATTATTATTATTATTATAAAAATCCCTTGATTTTTATCTCATAAATACTGTGAGATAATGGGTCTGTCTTGGTCATTTTAAGGTAACTAGATACGTTTTCCAGGGAAAAAAAAACCCACCTCAAATTCCAGGATATATTCTACCTCTACCTTCTGGGGCTAGAAGACCTTCAAGATCCTTTTTAATGCTATGAGAACACAAAGGACCCCACACTTCAAATATTCACTTTCCAGTGAGATTAATTCTAATTCTAGACTGTTTTCACCATGGCTTTGACAGCAGCTTCCTCTTTTCACTTTTTCAGCGAGGGTGTCTGGTGGAAAGCTTGCTCACTGACTACTGGAAAAGAACATTACATTCCGGAAAATTGTGTTGCCAGAGTTTTCCACGGGTAAGGAATTTCATTATGTGTATCTATGCTGTTGAAAATGCCCATTTATGTACTCATATTTATACGATATGTCCATCAATTACATTTCCCACTCTGCAATAACTTGCAATCGGGAACTGGCTGGAAAATCCAGATGTGTAAAATAAAAAGCACCTGAAGGCAGGACAAGAAGCAACGGATGGAAACTCATCAAGGAGAGAAGCAACCTAGAACTAAGGAGAAACTTCCTGACAGTTAGAACAATTAACCAGGGGAACAACCTGCCTGCAGAAGCGGTGAATGCTCCAACACTGGAAGTTTTTAAGAAGCGACTGGACAGCCATCTGTCCGAAATGGTGTAGGGCTTCCTGCCTCAGCAGGGGGTTGGACTAAATGACCTCCAGGGTCCCTTCCAACTTCATTACTATTATTATTGTTGTTGTTGTTGTTGTTGTTGTTATTATTATTATTATTATTATTATTTCCAAAGACACAGTAATCAGCCTTCCCAAACTCATTGTGCACTACGCTTCTGTTTTTCCTACATAAACCTTGACTTATTTCTCCTTTGTTTTTCCTGCAGCTGGTTATTTGAAGGTATCGGCAGAGAAAAAGCTGAAGAACTTCTGCTCCTTCCCAATAACAAAACTGGCTCTTTCATGATTAGAAAAAGCGAAACAACAAATGGTAAGCAAAAGCCGGTTAGGAAACACTGGTCTATTTTCTCATAAACCAGGGTGAGGAATGAGTGACTCTTTCTATGCCAGTGGTGGTGAACCTATGGCACGGGTGCCAGAGGCGGCTCTCAGAGCCCTCTCTGTGGGCACGTGCGCCGTCGCCCCAGTCCTAGGCCTTCAGCTGGGTTTTATAAAACCTTTTTGCTTTAGGCCTCCGCCGCCATGTGCAAAAAAAAGAGGTTCAACCAATCGGTCAATTTCAATTTCTCGCGGGAAAAAAAAAGATCTTGCAAAGTTGGAATTGATTGATTGAACTTTTTAGCCCCACCCAGTCTGCCGTTACCACCGCAGCCACGCCCACCCAATGGGCCACACCCACCCAATGGGCCACACCCACCCGGCACCCGACGATGCATAAGTGGGTTTTGGGTTGCAGTTTGGGCACTCGGTCTCTAAAAGGTTCGCCATCACTGTTCTATGCTCTTGGGCTGCAATCCTCATCACTGGCTAGACTGCCTAATCTAAATCGTGACTCTTATTACAGCAACTTTACTTTCCCTCCAGGTTTTTATTCACTGTCAGTCCGGCACGTGAACGTGAAGCATTACAGAATCTTCCGCTTGCCAAACAATTGGTATTACATTTCGCCTCGGCAAACGTTTCAGTGTCTTGAGGACCTCGTAAACCACTATTCTGGTAAGAGAAAGCTCCGATCACCTTCTTTTCCAAGATCAGAAACGCAACTTGTCAAGTTATCCTGGCTAGGATTTGTCCTTTCTGTCCGTGCAATGTTTGGTCATTCTGAGAGTGTGGAAATGAATGCCTTGTGCAAAGTCATGGATTAAGAAAATGGCTATGCCCAGTTTCATGGCTTAACTTGTTGGCCTGGTTCATAGAACGTTCTAAGGCAGGGTTAGGCAACCTTGGCTCTTTTATGACTGGTGGATTTCAACTCCCAGAATTCCTGAGCCAGCCATGCTGAGGGGAAAGGGAGAGGTTTCCAAGCTGAGCCATGCTGGCTCAGGAATTCTGGGAGTTGAAGTCCACGAGTCATAAAAGAGCCAAGGTTGCCTACCCCTGTTCCAAGGCAATAACATGATTCTCACATTATGTTCACCCCCAAACTACCCATCATCAGGTTAGCAAGTCTAGTATGCCCTGTGAAGCCAACCACTACGTCAAAATACACTGTAGTTTAAAGCAGTGCACGCATCATACAATGGCCTCAGGAAAAATTACTTACAACCTGTAAAGCGGAAAAGCATTTCCACTAATATGCTCTCTGAACACACATTAAGACTGTGCTATGGCAACAATTTATTTATTATTAATCAAACTGATATAGCCGTCCATCTCTCCAAGGCTACTCTGGATGTTGCCAAGCAACAGACAAAGCAATCGATACAAAAACAGACAAAAATCTAAACAGCCACAGTAATAAATGCCATAAAAAGTACAAACGGGCCATAATTTTTCCTACATTGTCCTTATCAACTGAGATTATTTATAATAGTTTTAGCATTCTTGCACACAGTCAGAAGACACAACCAGCTCCGTGCAGGAACGTTCAACAGCTCAGAACAAAAGAAAGATCAAGTGAAAACTTCCATAGAGCAGCCAAAGATTAAGGACTATATTAAGATTTGCACTACTTCTACACTTAGGCAAGAAAAACCAATTGTACAGGTATAGGGCTAGGTCAGGGGTAGGCAACCTTGGCTCTTTTATGACTCGTGGACTTCAACTCCCAGAATTCCTGAGCCAGCCATGCTGAGGGGAAAGGGAGAGGTTTCCAAGCTGAGCCATGCTGGCTCAGGAATTCTGGGAATTGAAGTCCACAAGTCATAAAAGAGCCAAAGTTGCCTACCCCGGGGCTAGGTGAAACATGGCTCAATTCCAATAACTGTGAGAAGGATCTCAGAGTCCTAGTGGACAATCACTTAAATATGAGCCAGCAGTGTCCAACGGCAGCCCCCCCAAAAAAGTCGACACAATCCTAGGCTGCATTCATAGAGGGATAGAATCAAGATCACGTGAAGTTCTAGTACTGCTTTACAAACACTTAGTAAGACCACCCTTGGAATACTGCATCCAGTTCTGGTCACCAGAATACAAAAAAGATGTTGAGACTCTGGAAAGAGTGCAGAGAAAAGCAACAAAGATGATTAGAGAACTGGAGGCTAAAACATATGAAGAATGGTTGGTCTGTCTAGTCTAATGAAAAGATGGACTAGACATGGTAACAGGGTTCCAATATTTGAGGGATGCCTACAAAGATGAGAAGGTTGAAATATTTTCCAAAGCACCAAAAGGCAAGACAAGAAACAATGCATGAAAAATAACCAAGGAGAGAAGCAATCTAGAACTAAGAAGAAATTTCCTAACGGTAAAAGCAATCAGCTAATGGAACAGCTTGCCTTCAGAAATGGTGGGTGCTCCACTCCATCACTGGAGGTTTTCAAAAAGAGATTGGACAACCATTTGTCTGAAATGATATAGCAGTGTTTCTCAACCTTTGCTGGCTGTGGAATTCTGGGAGTTGAAGTCCACATGTCTTAAAATTGTCAAGGTTGAGAAACACTGTGATATAGTGTCCCCTGCTCGAGTAGGTGTTTGGACTAGAAGATCTTCAAGGTCCCTTCCAATTCTATTATTCTATGTTCTAATTAATGTGAATATCTCATGCATTTCCAATGGTGTGAAGCCACAACTTCTCTAACAACCACGCCACTTCTCACAAACCATGCCAGCTGAGGATTCACATCAAAGAAAAGGAAGCACAGTTTTACACCCAGTGGTAGGTAAATATCAGTTCTCCGTGCTTATATTTTAGACCGCTTCAGTGGATTAGAAACATCAGTTGTCCAGTGATGTCATACTAATCTCTTTCCCCACCACTCATCTCAAAACATTTTGCTTTTTTTTTTAAAAAAACCACTGAAAATAGAGGATGTGAAAGTGGAAGTCATATGATAACCAACAACTAATTTTAGCCTCAGCCAGTTTTGCACAGCTAGCTTTTTTCCATACTCGCCCTAACAAACTCATTACCTAAACTGAGTGGATTCAAATGTGTACATGAAACCCGTCATTTGGAAATTATGTGAAGCTTTGGGGGTTGTTGTTTTTTTTAACTTAATGGAAACAATATCCTCCTCTTTGCAGGTGTGCTTAAAATAAAACGATATTAGGGAAAAGAAAAGAAAAGAAAAGAAAACGCATTTATCCCTCCTTGTAGCACTGGAGGGGCTGCTAAAACTATAGCCGTTAATCTTCAGTGTTGCAGATAATTTCATTGTGCACTTTAAATAGTCCAGAGGTTTTCCTGCAAATATTAGAGATGAATGCCCAGTCCTAAGGCACATTGTGAAGCCTGGAGTTATCGTTCCTTTTTTGCATCTGCTTATCATCCGTTTTATTTCCTACATCTGCTTTTATTTTAAATGTGCCTCCCGTTATTTTAGTGATGGATTTGACTTTAAATATAAAGAGTTTAAAATCTACTCCTTCAATCAGAATAGAGCTAGAAGGGACCTTGGAGGTCTTATAGTCCAACCCCCTGCTCAAGCAGGAGACCCTATATCATTTCAGACAAAGGGTTGTCCAGTCTTTTCTTAAAAACCTCCAGTGATGAAGCACCCACAACTTCTGGTGGCAAGCTGTTCCACTGGTTAATTGTCCTCACTGTTAAAAAGTTTCTACTTAATTCCAAGTTGCTTCTCTCCTGGACTAGTTTCCATCCATTGTTTCTTGTCTTGCCTTCTGGTGCTTTGGAAAATAGGTTGACCCCCTCTTCTTTGTAGCAGCCCCTCAAATACTGGAATACTGCTATCATATCCCCCCTTGTCTTTCTTTTCTCTAGACTGACCGTATCCAATTCCTGCAACTGAAATATATTTTGAAATACACGTAGTCCTCGATTTACAACAGTTCATTTAGTGACTGTTCAGAGTTACAATGACACTTTAAAAAGTGACCTACAACCTCTTTTCACACTTTCGACTGTTGCAGCATCCCCATGGTCACGTGATCAAAATTCAGATGCTTGGCAACTAACTCGTACTTATGACGGTTGCAGTGCCCGGGGTCACGTGATCCCCTTTTGCGATCTTTTGACAATCAAAGTCAATGGAGAAGCCAGATTCACTTAACAACCATGTTACTAACTTAACCACTCCAGTGCTTCATTTAACAAAGGTTAAATGAAGGCGAAAAAAGTTGTAAAATGGGGCAAAACTCACTTAACAAATGTCTCGCTTATCAACAGAAAATTTTGGGCTCAATTGTCATCCTAAGTTGAGGTCTACCTCTATGGTATATTTTCCCCTCAAAATAGCTTTTTAAAAAAATATTTCTCACTGGAGAACTATATATATAGAAACAGAGATAAATAAATGTCCTATACTGTATTTGCTACGTTTTTCACTTCTTTACCTTTACTCATTTCTAGGTTAATTTAAGAATTTAGTGTCAAATGTTAAGCTCAAGAATGGCCACCCTTTTCCTTTTCCTTTTGGGTAAATAAATAGTGTCTTAGCAACATTCTTGATATCAGCAGCTTTCAAAGCTACCTTCCCTGGTGTGGCATTTTTTTTTTTGTAACAGAAATCAAATCAATACTAAACAGCCAACATTATCATTTTACTAAATTTATAGGGCTGCCCATATTGCAAAGTGAAACTGGGTTGTTAATATAATAAATACATCAATATAATAAAAAACCACTTGTTTTGCTTCCAAATTCCAAATATTAAAATCCCCAGGTATAAGAGACAAAGGACTGGTGCTACTTATTACTTCTACTTGTACAGGTAAATGCACAGATATAGTATAGGGGGTACCTTGCTCAATAGTAGTAACTGTGAGAGGGATCTCGGAGTCCTAGTGGACAATCATCTAAATATGAGCCAGCAGTGTGCTGCAATTACCAAAAAAGCCAACACAGTGCTGGGCTGCATTAACAGAGGGATAGAATCAAGATCACGTGAAGTATTAATACCACTTTACAATGCCTTGGTAAAGCCACACTTGGAATACTGCATCCAGTTTTGATCACCACGATGTAAAAAAGATGTCGAGACTCTAGAAAGAGTACAGAGAAGAGCAACAAAGATGATCAGGGGACTGGAGGCTAAAACATATAAGGAATGGCTGCTGGAATTGGGTATGTCTAGTTTAATGAAGAGAAGGACGAGGGGGGACATGATAGCAGTATTCCAATATCTCAGGGGCTGCCCCAAAGAAGAGGGAGTCAAGCTATTCTCCAAGGCACCTGAAGGCAGGACAAGAAGCAATGGGTGGAAACTAACCAAGGAGAGAAGCAACCTAGAACTAAGGAGAAACTTCCTGACAGTTAGAACAATTAACCAATGGAACAACCTGCCTCCAGAAGCGGTTGAATGCTCCAACACTGGAAGTCTTTAAGAAGAGACTGGACAGCCATTTGTCTGAAATGGTATAGGGTTTCCTGCCTGAGCAGGGGGGTGGGCTAGATGACCTCCATTGTCCCTTCCAACTTATTATTATTATTATTATTATTATTATTATTATTATTATTATTATTATTATTATTATTATTATTATTATTATTATTATACTTTTAGAGTGGTCCCAGGAAATAGCAATACCTAGCTGACCTGCCTTAATCTAAAAAGAAATGAAAACTAAGCGGGACTGAACCTAGATAATATTTGGTGGCGAGATATTCAGGAAACGCCAAAGCTGCAGGCTAGATTGGGATGTTAAAAAAAAAAACACACTGAAGGAAGGAAGGAAGGAAATAATTCCCATAATGCTGGCAAGATAACTGCATGGATGCGTTGATGCAATTCCAGGAACTGACTTTATTTGACTTTAATTCGCAAAAATACTCGGTAAATGCAAGACCGGACAGCTTGCCAGAAGTGCTTGCAGTATTTTGAAAAGATGGTTATATATGTCTTGAGGGGAGAGGGTGGCATGATGGCTTAGGGGTTAAAGACGCTGAGGAGGTCAGCACCATGTGACAGGATGAGTGCCCGTTACTTGCTCCAGCTCCCATCTAGCAATTTGAAAGCATGCAACTGTGACTAGATAATAATAATAATAATAATAATAATAATAATAATAATAATAATAATAATAATAATAATAATAATAATAATAATAATAATAATAATAAAATTGGAAGGGACCTTGGAGGTCATCTAGTCCAACCCCCTGCTCAGGCAGGAAACCCTATACCATTTCGGACAAATGGCTGTCCAGTCTCTTCTTAAAAACTTCCAGTGTTGGAGCATTCACCGCTTCTGGAGACAGGTTGTTCCACTGGTTAATTGTTCTCACTGTCAGGAAGTTTCTCCTTAATTCTGGGTTGCTTCTCTCCTTGATTAGTTTCCATCCGTTGCTTCTTGTCCTGCCTTCAGGCGCTTTGGCGAATAGCTTGACTCTCTCTTCTTTGTGGCGGCCCCTGAGATATTGGAAGACTGCTATCATGTCTCCCCTCGTCCTTCTCTTTATTAAACTAGACATCCCCAATTCCAGCAGCCGTTCCTTATATGCTTTAGCCTCCAGTCCCCTAATCATCTTTGTTGCTCTTCTCTGTACTCTTTCTAGAGTCTCAACATCTTTTTTTACATCCTGGTGACCAAAACTGGATGCAGTATTCCAAGTGTGGCCTTACCAAGGCATTGTAAAGTGGTATTAACACTTCACGTATTAATAGGTACCACTTCGGTGGGGAGGTAACAGTGTTCCATTTGCCTCGACCCCTAGTTATGCTGGCCACATGACCACAGAAGTGTCTTTGGACAACACTGGCTCCCTCAGCTAAGAAACAGAGATGAGCACTGCCCCCTTGAGTTGGACATAACTGGACAGGGGGGAAATCTTTACTTTTATCTTGGTATATATCTTGACTATAAACGCTTCTGAAATGTATAGTATTGCACAGTCGTTTGAACAGCAATGTATCAATCAATGTAGCCTAAACAAGAGGTCAACTTGCATGCATTTTGCCTTTGTTTCAATCTGTAGAGGTGGCTGATGGCCTGTGTTGTATCCTCACATCTCCTTGTCTAACTCAACACACCAGTATCCACGATGTGAGGAATCAAGAGCCCCCCGTGGTGATGCGCAACAAAACCTTGTGGAATCATGTGCAAAGGTACTCCTTGTTTAAGATAAGACATTTGAGGTACACTCTGTTTCATACTGGAAGTAAAGCAAAAGTACCATCACCAATGCTACAAGGGAATGGAGTTTGTTCTCTGTTTATATACAAGTGGCTTGCCGTATATTGGGAGGGATTATTCTTGTTCCCCCCTTGAGTAGGTTGTTGTTTACTGAGTTGGCACTTCCTTGGCTGGGGTGTTGTTTCCTGTTTATCTACAAAGGCAAACCACTCGTATATAAACAGAGAGCAAACCCCACTTCTTTCTAACACTGATGCAATGACCTCGTTGGGTAATGAAACGTCTGCAAGAAAACTGCCCAGCTCAGAGAGCATCAAGGAAGTTGCAGTTCAGCCCTGAGCTGTGAATATTCTCCCTCATTAATCTTGCAAGTTTTAAGCTGCTTTCTTTTCTCCTAAGGTCTAGGGAGTGTGACGGCGACATCGCAGACATGCTCAGATTGGAAGACTCCGGCCTTAGCTACGGTCTCCGAAACAGCATCGCTTCTTACCTTGCTCTAACTATGGACGACGATTCTTCTTTTGTGAGAAAGAAAGCCAAAAA
>NW_015388996.1:37757-40097 GCF_001527695.2 Protobothrops mucrosquamatus
TTTCCCAATGAGTCTTGTCTTCTCATTAGGTGGCCAAAGTTTTTGAGCTTCAGTGCCTGTCCTTATTCATCTGAAAATAAATGGGACTTACCATCAATAGTGCCCTCTTGAAGAGGATTGGATTCGAAGTTCTCTTAAGGAGGTGAATGCTGATGAGGTCGGCTCCCCTGTCAGAGGCTCCGATCGTTATCTGTCCCGCATCTCCCCCAAAGCTTGCAATGTTCCTCCTTATCCATTCTAGAGCCATATCTTGATCCCAAAGGCCCCAATTTCCACTTGCAACATTGGAACCTACACAAATAAATAAGCAAAGGGAGGGTTGTACATTGGCAGAAGGGATCAAAACAACTTACAGCATTTCAAATATCTGGAAAGAAAGAATGTTCTTTAGAAGATTTCCAGGAGGACAATTAGTTGAAAGAAGAATGTCTTGACTCCGGTCTCCCCTTAGATATTTCTAAGCCTGCATGTTTTGGACAACTGTGATCACAAAGTAGGATGCATGGAATATTATTTTGAAGTTATGGAAAGGCAAACTGTGACTGAACATTAGAAAAAAGCTTTTTAAAGTCAGGAAGGAACGGTGTACCAAACGTGAATTTGAATAGCCAACCTAATCTTGGGCTGCAACAGATTTTTGCCAACAGTGACTAGCTAGAACATCCTTTAATATGAATGTTAGAACAGATATAACACAATCATTATCATGCAGTAAAAAGCATTTTTTACTTTCTGAGAAGCTGCTAACAGTCAATGTGAACTAAGGATCCCAACAAAAGAGAACATTTGTAGCTCAGGATTGTGGTGTCCTTGGTGCTCTCTGAGCTTGGTGGTTTTCTTACAGACATTTCATTACCAAACTAGGTGACATCATCAGTTCTAATAGGTAGTGGGGTTTAATCTCCTTATCCACTACCTACTAGCACTGATGGTTCTGCCTAGTTTGGTAATGAAACATCTGCAAGAAAACCACCAAACTCACAGAGCACCAAGGACTTTATTGAAGATGGACAATTTATGATCTGTAGGCTCCATGATCTCCATTACCATGTTTATGACCTCCAGGTCTTCTCTCAAGTTCATATTATCTCAAGTGACTGACAAATCTTTGATTTATTGTAGGTTCATTTTTCATTTTGGCCAGAAGAGGATTAAAATACATTGCATTAAACCATTGCAAATACTGCCAGGCTGACCTTGATGGATCTTCAAAACCTATCAGGGTTCAGCCTGGTTAATATTATAATTGAAAACCAGCAGAACATCACAGGCTAGGACAAGAATTTGGGGGGGGGGGGAAATCCCAGAAGAAGGGAATTATAATCTACTTCCATAATACTGTCAAAAAATCAACATGGCGATGTTTGTAGCTACCAGGAATCAAACTTGACTCAATGGTGTCTTTCTTATTATTGAAGGATTAATGAACCATTTTTTAATGAAGACACTCCACCCATTCTAAAAAAACCAAAAAAAAAACACCTAGTTATCTTCCACCATTGTTGGGGACATCACTCTATAGCCTTTGACATTAATCTCTATATATGTCTATATATGAACTGCTTGCCTCCAGAAGCTTTAGGTGCTCCAACACTGAAGATTTTTAGTAAAAGAGATTGGACAACCATTTGTCTGAAATGGTAATAGGGTCTCCTGCCTGAGCAGAGGGTTGGACTAGAAGACCTCCCAGGTCCCTTCCAACTTATTAATCTGCTATTATTCTGTTTCTCGTCATGTTATTCTTATATTAAACTGCTTAAAGCTATTGGCACATATCCTTTAACAAAAGAGCATGGTTAAGAAAGAGGAATTAATAAGAAATTCCTGTGAAAGCCTCAAAAGGACGAATTAAAAAAAGAATGACACCTCATCCTCTGAGTAAGTGGATCTGTCCTAGCCGATCAGTTCACAGAGATTAGATCTGGGTTTAACCGCTGAGCTGAAGCTTTGCAACAGCTCTGAACAGAATTTAGGGCATTCTATAAAATGAGAACATGGGCTGAACTCAGCAGGGAAGAAAAAGAACTGAAAGGGAAAAAAAGCAACGGAAGCACAGTAGTTGCTGCAACATTTTCTTTCCACTGAGACTAGCAGAAAGACTGGGTGAAAACACAGATGTGATTTAGCACCTTTTTTCTTTGATATATATATATATATATATATATATATATATATATATATATATATATATATATATATATATATATATATATATATATATATATATTTGTTTTTTGAGGTTTTCACGGGTGTTTATATGTGAGTCTTTGGTCATTCGGGTTTTCTCCCGTGTAAGATTAGAAGTATCATAGCGACGTTTCGATGAAATCACATTCATCA
>NW_015388996.1:40541-59862 GCF_001527695.2 Protobothrops mucrosquamatus
TATATATATATATATATATATATATATATATATATATATATATATATATATATATATATATATATATATATATATATATATATATGAATAACAGGAAGAACAACAGATACCAAGCCAATATAGATAGTCCTCGACTTACAACAATTTATTTAGCAACCACCTGAAGTTACAACGGCACTGAAAAAGTGACTTATGAATGCGTTTCACATTTATGACTGTAGCAGCATCTCCACAGTCATCTTATTAAAATTCTTGGCAACTGATGCTTGGCAACTGATTCATATTTATGACCATTGCCGTGCTTGGCAACTGATTCTTATTTATGACCGTTGCCGTGTCCTGGCGTCACCTGATCCTCTTTTGTGGATCAAAGTCAATGAGGAAGTCAGATTTAATTAACAGGCAAGCTCTTCACCGCCAACTGTGGCAAGAAAGGCCACAAAATGGGGGCAAAACTCACTTAACAACTGCCTCACTTAGCAACAGAAATTTTTGAGCTCAATTGTGGTCGTAAGTTGAGGATTATTTGTAGTTAGATAAAAGAGCCTTGAACCTAGTCCAAGAAAGTAAGTTGAAAAAAACCTGTCAGAATAGGCCAAGGGTAGACAACTTTGGCTCTTTTATGACTTGTGGACTTCAACTCCCAGAATTCCTGAGCCAGCCATGCTGAGGGGAAAGGGAGAGGTTTCCAAGCTGAGCCATGCTGGCTCAGGAATTCTGGGAATTGAAGTCCATGAGTCATAAAAGAACCAAGGTTGCCTACCCCTGGACTAGGCCCTCCCTAGTTCCCACAAAGTTAACATGAGGGAGAGAGAATATATCCCCAAATCATCAATCTGACACTTGCTTCTTTTTTAAAAAAAATCCACATTGGGCAGGAGTCCCCAACTTTTCTCGGTTGACGGCCCGGTGGGAAAGAGAGACAGGCACCTTTATACGCGTGAGCACGCACACGCAAATGTGGCTATGCACACGTGTGCTCGAATGGGGCCATGAGCATGTGCGCTCTGCAAATGGGGCTGGCATGAGGGTCAAGTGGGTGTGAGTGCACGCACACATGTGCGCACGGTGTCCAGCCATTCACACGGCCCGGTGGCCAAGAGGCCATGGGTTGGGGATCTCTGACATAGGGTTTCCAATCTGTCAAAAAGTTCTTTGTCAGTTCTTAAGCTGACCGAGCTGGTCAGTTTCCCCATTTCTGCAAACTCAATTAACTTCTTAATCCAATCTTCCACTGGAGCTATGTCATTGCTTTTCCAACTTTCTGCAAACAATAACCTCATTGCAGTTACCAATACAGCATTCATTTCCATATTTCTTTCCTAATTTTATTTCCATAAGACCCAGCTGGAATAATTCTGCTGGTTCCATCATTAAAAAAACAAAAAAAGTCTTATTTTCAAACTGAGATACAACTTACCGGCACTAAAAAAGCCAAAAACTCCAACACGATAATTTGCAGTTACGACAATGAGATTTCCAACTCCAGCTAAGTAGGAACCATCAAGGATTGTCTTTTTGGCTTGGTCATCATCATTTACGCTGTTCTGGAAGTAAACCAGCACTGGTAGATTCCCTCCCTGCCACAATAAATGACAGATTTGTTATTATTGTTGTTATTTGAAATATATTATAGCTGCCCACTCCCACAGACTCTAAGCTGCCACAAATACAAATGAATAAAAAGCCATTTAAAACATACAGTCCCACAGACAGCTCAGAGTAAAACAATAAAACATTAAAATTAATTCACAATTAAAACAGGGAAAGAAGCTGTGGTAGAAAGTCAATTGAGAACTAAGGTCAGCCATAAATAATATTCATTAAGGTTGCCCTTATCTTAGCATTGCTAATTTGTCATCCTCATTGCAGCCAAAGTTGACCAGGGCCAAAAATATCTACTGTGGGAGGAGTTCTAATTTTAACTGAAAATAGCAGAGGTTCCTAGTTTTCTAATGTGATCTCATATACTTCATAATTTATGAGTAATTACTGATAATTTGGAAATGTGAAACTTCTATGACATTCTTGATCCTTCACACTCATGGAGATCCTTCACCCCAAATCACTGACACCGCCATATTATTTTATTCCTTCCTTCCTTCCTTCCTTCCTTCCTCCCTCCCTCCCTCCCTCCCTCCCTCCCTCTCTTTCTTTTTCTTTCTTTCTTGTTCTCTTATTCTCTCTTTTCCACCCAGATCATCCCATTCAACATTGCAAGGTGAACCCCAGGACCTTAAAAGATTTCTGATCCAAATGCTCCATTGAATTCTGAAGAGGTAACTAGAGAAAGATGCAGGATTTTGGTGTGAGATGAATCTGCTAGGGAATACACTAGTTCATGCCTGAGGACTTGCATTTGTGTGAAATTTAAGTCTATCCTGGTTGTCTCCACAGATGAAGAATGTCCATAATTATGCCCCAGTAAAGTTGGTTAATGAATGAAGGCAAATAATAATATACGTATCCCAGGATAATGTTGCAGGATCCAATCTGGGTCGGTCACCAGGACCAGAGGTTTTTGTCTTCTGAGATTTTGGACTCATGCTGGAGACCATCTTTAGAATAGAATAGAATAGAATAGAATAGAATAGAATAGAATAGAATAGAATAGAATAGAATAGAATAGAATAGAGCTGGAAGGGACCTTGGAGGTCTTCTAGTCCAGCCCCCTGCTCAAGCAGGAGAACCTATACCATTTCAGACAAGTGACTGTCTAGTCTCTTCTTAAAAATCTCCAGCAATGGAGTGCCCACGATTTCTAGGGGCAAGCTATTCCATTGGTTAATTGTCCTCACTATTAGGAAGTTTCTCTTTAATTCTCGGTTGCTTCTCTTTTTGTTCAGTTTCCAACAATTGTTTCTTGTCCTACCCTCTGGTGCTTTGGAGAATAGTTTGATGCCCTCTTCTTTGGGGCAGCACCTCAAATACTGGAATACTGCTATCGTGTCTCCCCTATTTCTTCTTTTTTTTAGACTAGCCAAACCCAAGACCCACAGCCGTTCTTCATATGTTTTAGTCTCCAGGCTTTTGATCATCTTAGTTGCTCTTCTCTGAACTTTTTCCAAAGTCTCAACATCTTTTTTTGTAGTATAGTGACCAAAATTGGCTGCAGTATTCCAGGCTGCAGTACTAGGGTTTTATAAAGCTGTACTAATACTTTAGGGAACTGCAGTGTGTGCTGTTCTGTGTGTGGTATTTATAGTGCCTCTTGTATGTGGCTTTTTAGATGTTGATTAGAGTGTGCTGATGGCTGGCCACTGCAATCAACATCTAAAAAGCCACAAGACTAAACCTCTGGTCCCGGTGACCGACCTAGATTGGATTCTGCAAAGTTGGTTAATTTTAAGGTATTATCAGAGCTCAATTTGTTGCTATAGACCAGAGGTAGGCAACCTTGGTTCTTTTATGACTCGTGGACTTCAACTCCCAGAATTCCAGAGCCAGCCAAGCTGGCTCTGGAATTCTGGGAGTTGAATTCCACGAGTCATAAAAGAGCCAAGGTTGCCTACCCCTGCTATAGACTAACATAGTTCTCCCCCTCTGTCTTTTCAAAACAATAGTTCTCTCCGAAACAGCTTCATCTGGTTAAATTGGAGAAAAAGCACAACAGACAGTTAACACCTCCCTCTTTCTTTTCTTCACAACAACTTCAGTGTTCAGAACTGAAGTCCTTGGATGCCTGATTATGAACAACAGGAAAAACAGAAAACCCGAACAGGGCCTTGAGAACTTCACTTTTGAAGGCATGAAGGAGTGTTAGAGAGAGCGGAGGCACGCATGTAGCACCTGTTTGTGGCTTCTTACACCAAACCTATCTTTTCCTGAGATCATGGGACACCTGACATGGGGTAATCACATAATTCTGGGGAAAGATGCAGCTGTTTTAAAGGGTCACAGGCAGGTATAGTATCCCTGTACATTCCGAACCTCCTTTCAAGTTTTAAATCGAAAGGACTACATCAAGTGGCAGAATTTCCCCACTGCATTGAAAATCTAAAGTGTTTCCAATACGTCAGGGTCATCTTCCATTNGGGACACCTGACATGGGGTAATCACATAATTCTGGGGAAAGATGCAGCTGTTTTAAAGGGTCACAGGCAGGTATAGTATCCCTGTACATTCCGAACCTCCTTTCAAGTTTTAAATCGAAAGGACTACATCAAGTGGCAGAATTTCCCCACTGCATTGAAAATCTAAAGTGTTTCCAATACGTCAGGGTCATCTTCCATTCTACCCATGCACAGGAAAATCTTAATATCAGCTTCCATTCAGTTGAAGTGGAGTTTAAAGTGTTTGAAGTTTGAGGAACATAAAATCCACGAGTCTGAAGCCTCTTCATCACACTTTCTGGTGTTCCTCCTGCTCCCAAATTCTCAGAACTGCTTTGAAAACAAACTATTCTGTTTTCTTGCAGTGATACATAATTCATCTATAATTGCCTTCTTTCTTTTTTGTCAGAGAAGAGTAGGCAGAGCTGGGGGAGGCAGAGTTAAGTGCATTATCAGCCTAGAATAAGTAGGTTGCCACAAACACCCAAGTCCAACTCCTCCTGAATTCCATTGACCAGGGGTAGGCAACCTTGACTCTTTTATGACTCGTGGACTTCAACTCCCAGAATTCCTGAGCCAACATAGCTGTCCAGAATTCTGGGAATTGAAGTCCACGAGTCATAAAAGAGCCAAGGTTGCCTACCCCTGCCATTGACCCTTATCTGGCATTTAGTTTTAGTTTTGAACTTTAGTTGACTAGATTCT
Organism: Protobothrops mucrosquamatus; assembly: GCF_001527695.2. Taxonomy (NCBI): domain Eukaryota; kingdom Metazoa; phylum Chordata; class Lepidosauria; order Squamata; family Viperidae; genus Protobothrops; species Protobothrops mucrosquamatus. The sequence goes on from NW_015388996.1 coordinate 45,299, forward strand.
TGTGTACAGCAATGAGCAATAAATCTTTGACCTGCAACTTAACTATGGTCCTAACCCTTTGCACGTGACACTTTTTAACCCCCCAGTTTAATTTACACCTCTGTGTTTTTCTGTATTTTTCTGGCGGTCTCCCAACCTAATATTATTTATGTTAGGTTATTGTTTGTTATTATTTATGTGCAAAAGGGAACTTTGATCGTGCCATTGTGGTGGCCATCTTGACCATTTTGGCCACACCATGTGGACAACACTGTCTCCAAGATATTAACATCTAAAAGGGCTTCATAATGTGACACATAGACTTCTACACAATCTAAATCCTTAATGTTCAAGACTCCTAATTTCATCAACTGCTCATCCCAAAACTTCCTTTGTCTAAAGATGATCGTGACATTCCATGAGTATCTAAGCATAGATCCCAAAAGATCCTATCATCAGTGGGTTTAGCAACCTCATCTCATGCATCTTTCCTCAGAGTAGGTTCCTGGAATGAGGGAATGGTCAGAGAAGACTAAGATACTCCAAAAATCCAGTACTTACATTGTTCTGTGGGACAAAGATGTTCAAAAACAAGCAATCTTCGCTGACCGAAGAAAGGCTATCATCTCCTGGTTGCCAGCAGTTAGCTCTAAAGATACAATAAAGTACTTATGATTTGTTTAAAGTTCTAGTGCTCATGAGGAAACAAAGGAATAAGATTGTGGGTGTCATGCCAGATCAGTTTTACAATATCATTTAGAACAATTTTAAGATGCATCATGTAGAACAACTTTAAGATGTATGGACTTCAACTCCCAGAATTGTCTAGATCTACCAGAAAATTCTGGGAGTTGAAGTCCACACATCTTAAAGTTGCCAAGGTTGAGATACAACCTCCCCCAATCTCAGTACTTTCCAGATGCATGACTTTAACCCCCAGAATTCCCTAGTCAGTGTAGTCAATGCTGAGAATTCTGGGAACAGACATCCATACCTTTGAAGAGCATCCCAATCAGAGATAGTTGAAGTCCTATTTTTTTAGCCATGCATCAAAACTGGTATATGGTGAGCTGCGTGTCTAGATGTATCAGACCATCCAAAAAATCTCACAATAACAGAACCAAATCCATAGCCATTTAGAGATCAGATTTGGACTTTCATTGCAGTAATTTTGGAGGCATGAAGAGATTTTGTATAGATAGATAAATTGTAGAAAGCTCTTCAAATATCAAATATCTGTGATCCCAAATCCCAAGATAGAATACAGCAACTATACATAATGTCTTAAGTACCTGGGATTAGTCATTAAATCCCCTAATAGAAGTAAAGCTAAGAATGGATAACAAGAATGGATAACAATGGATACATCATCTGTTTATCTTTATCTCCATCTTCCTTCCTTCCTTCACTTGGGTTGAAGTTTAATTTGTAAATATCATGAAAAAGGGATTTTTTTTCCTTTGCTGTTACTCTTTGTCATGCTGTGTAAATAATAATAATGGCTTGTCTCCGTGGACTCTATTGCTTGTAACTCTCAATTATTTCCTTATCCTGTACATAATATATTTATTCTAAATCATCAGTCCACAGACAAAGGTATTATTAACAAAGCATTACATAATTAAGCAGTAAAAGCATTGTTAATTAGTAAAGGCACAGTAAAGTGCTACAGAGTACAACAATACTACAAGGAGGTCTTTCAGTATCTCTTTTAAATTTGATTTCTTGCACGAACTGTCAAGAATTAACAATTTCAAGTAGCTTTTCATCAAGAAGGAACGCTTATAATTTATATCTAATCAAGGGGTGATCTCTTAAAACTCCTGCACCATATGTATGTATGTGTGTGTGTGTGTGTGTGTATGTATATGAATATGTATATGTATATGCATATGTATATGTATATGTATATGACACCTGCTAATTCACATCTCGCTTCTAAGACCCTAACTATATACCCTTTTTTTTCTGAAGCAAAGGAATGCAATAAAGAATGACAATGTGGTTCAAGGCAACACACTTCACTGTTGTGGGTCTCTAACCACATGGCCCTGCACACCTGGATGAGCAAGATATGGCCTCTCTTGTGGTAAACTGTAAGCAAGATCTGGTTGACTTGACGCAACCCACACAACTCAGGTGCCCAAGAAATTAGGTCGCCCCAAATGAGAGTTAGCTCAACCATCCAATCATACAACGCAAGACCGAATGTAAGAGAGAAAAAAAAAGAGTGCTGCTTTCTTGTAAACATTTTAACATCAAGCTTGAGGATTTGCTACAATTGCTTTCCTTCTGTGGAAACTCCAGCACAGGCTGAACCATCTATGTAAGCCTTCCTCGTGCATGAGACCGAAATAAAGATTAGAGGCAGGCCTTGCACGTGGCCATAATTGGAGTCAGAATTTCCATTGCTAAGTAAAGCAGTTGTTAAATGAGCTGTGCGATTTTTAGGATCTTTATTTGCCATGGCTGTTAAGTAAAACAGCGCAGTTGTTAAGTAAATCACCTGGTCCTTAAGCAAATCCAGGTTCCCCATTGGCTCTGCTTGTCAGAAGCCAGCTTGGAAAGTCACAAACGGCTACCACGTGAACCTGGGACGCTGCACACGTTATTAAATACATGCTAGTTGCCGAGCACTCAAATTTCCATCATGTAACTTAACAACTGCAGTGATTCACTTAACCACTGTGGCAAGGAAAGTCGTAAAATGGGGCAAAATTCACTTAACAAATCTCTCGCTTAGCAACAAAAAGCTTGGGCTCAATTGTGATTGTAAATACTTACAGTATGATAACTAAGAAAGTGAGTCTTGGCCAGGGGTCTTCAAACTTGGCCCTTTTATGACTTGTGGACTTCAACTCCCAGAATTCCTTAGCCAGCGTGCCTGGCTGAGGAATTCTGAGAGTTGAAGTCCAGAAGTCATAAAAGGGCCAAGTTTGAAGATCCCTGGTCTTGGCTGTTAAGGGGCTATTTGTCTTCCTCACCGGATTGTGGTTGCATTCCAGAAGTCTGTCCAGGTGAAAGGCTGTGGAGGATGGAACCGATTCTCTCCCACTGGAGGGGCTGCATAAGGAACCCCAAGGAACTGTCCAATGCTTTTCCATTCAGAGCCCACTTGAATTACTTGGGAGATGCCTAACAAGGTCCCATGCGATGGGATGAATACCGAAAGGTCCTCGTTTCTTTCAGCAGTGGGTAGAAACACATCTGCACAGAAGGAAGAGATGGGGGGAAAAAACAACTCTTTGAGAAGAAGCTTTAAGCCTAATGATGCAGATTTCAATCTGGGTACTATAAAGTTAGACTGAAATTCAGCTTCGTCAAGCCTGCTTATAACCCAAGAGATGCAATGACCTTTACAAAAAGTCTTCCCCAAAGTAGTCTGCAAAAATTTCTTTTAAAAAATTTCCTTCTCACTCTTATGGGTGGTATGTGTCTTCCTCAATCCTGGGTTCTCTACGTAGGCCTGGGAATTTGAGGGTTCTGCACAATATCTTAGCTGTTCCTATCATTTGCATGCTTTTGGGCAGAAAGCTCTGATGTCGTTCTTGGGACCTGCTGGAGCCATTCTCCCAGCTTAGAAGTCACAGACCCAAGTGCCCCCATCACCACTGGGACCATTTTGGCCTTTTACTTTCCATACTTCTTCAGCTTCTCATCCACCTGCTTCCTGATGTAGTTATCACATGGCATTGCTACTGTTGTGATTCCGTGCCAACCTGTGTTCCCAACAGCTGAGTCTGAGGAATCTGAGGAGGAGGTGGAAGAGGCCTTTGAGGGGCCATCAGGGTCAGAGGGAGGCTCTGATGAATTACAGGACTCACGGCTTGATGAAGAGCCTGGCCCCTCCAGTCGTGTTTCTGATGAAGCTCAGCTGTGTGAGGAGCATGAGTCAGATTCGGAAGGCTCACACCTGGATTTGCTAATTGATGCTCGCAGACGTCGTCAGGTAGCGAGAGAAAAACAACAGCAGTCAATGCGACAACTCCAAAGTAAAAGGAGAAGGCAATGAGAGGCAACGCCCTGGGATTGCTGTATAAAAAGGGGAGGTGTGGGCGGTGCTGGTTGCTGAAGGCAACTGTTTGCAAAGTGCTTCTTGGAATCCTGGTCTGTTCATCTTGTTTGCAACGTGCTCCTGTGGACTATTTCCTTCCTTTGGACTTGAGTTTTGCTGTTTGTGTTTTGGACTTATTGACAGGTTTGTCACCCAAATAAAAGGGATTTTGTTTTGTTTTAAAGTCTCCAGCCTATTGTATCAGCAGGGGTTTGGTCCTTGTGCCTCTAACAAGGACAGCAATAAGCTGGGATAGAACAGCTACATCAATCACCACTGCTGTCTTCTGAGCCTTGTCTGGTTGGTTGGCCATCACCTACCTGTCTGTCTGCCTGGACCTGGAAGTCCCATAGGGACTCAGCCCTCTTATGCTCTACTACTTTATATGGGATGTCCCATCTGTACTTGGTTGGGTCTAGCCCATACACTGTGCAGATGCTCCTGACATGACATCATCTACTTGGTTGTGCTGTTCAGTGTATGCTGTTCCTGCCTGCATCTGTGGTTTTCACCTATGCCTTTGATTGGGGGCAGCTTTATCCTCTATTCACTTTTAGTCTTCTTTTCTTAACCAAAAACTTGGCATCGTTCAACGGCTGTAATGCTGGTTTATTTCCCCTGCTTTTGTGCTTCAGGGAAAGCAAAGATGAACAAATCAAGTCTCCTTAATCTTTTTGCCACGTACACACCTTGCTTTCGATAGATATAAGCAGCTGGTTCTCTGAGTAAAATACGACAGTGGTGGCCTTGTAGACTCAGGGTACAACTCTGTGTTTCTGGGTAGAACATGCATCGTACTGCCGACGGCAACATTTCAAGAGTGGTCACTAGGCACAAGTTGTCCTTTGAACAAACTGTAAAGAAAGAAATGACCAGCTATGAATTGCATAGAGGCAGATAAAGCAAAGAGCAGGTGAAAACGGATATTTTGGAGATCGAAATGGAGAACATAATCCGTAATGGACCCAACAAGTTTGGGCAATTTCCAGGTAGCTGCAGTGATGATATTTAGAAGGTGATCACAGGAGGTGGTTTAAGACTCATCAAAAGAAACAAATGGAATCTATCTCCAATAGAGTAATTACAGCCCTGATTTCTTTTTAGTTGCTTTCAGTTGTGTCACATTGGACACCCCGTATCCTAGCACTTCCATAAATATCATATGAAAAGAAGGGAGGGAGGGAGGAAAGAGAAGAGAGGGGAGGGGAGGGGAGGGGAGGAGAGGAGAGGAGAGGAGAGGAGAGGAGAGGAGAGGAGAGGAGAGGAGAGGAGAGGAGAGGAGAGGAGAGGAGAGGAAAGGAAAGGAAAGGAAAGGAAAGGAAAGGAAAGGAAAGGAAAGGAAAGGAAAGGAAAGGAAAGGGAGCATCATTCTGGAAAACAGGCCATCTTACCTGAGAGACAAAATTCTCGGATGGCAGCAAACTCACTGGAAGCATCTCTGCTGACCTGGATGACATCAAATTTAGAAATGGAAGGATCAAGAATAGTGGAGGTCCTGTCTAAACGCTGCCATTTGTCCAAGGTCACTAAAAAACAAAATGCAGAAATTCAACAGTGGAAGTCTTGAGAACCATAATTTACATTTGTTGGAATGCAAAATAAAAATAACGGATCAGCGGAGCCAAATAATCAGTGGGACATGTGAGTCACAACTAAGTAAATTCATATTTCTTGTTGTCAAGAAATATGTGCGAATGTTCTACTGAAGGTTATAATTATAGTTATAATTAATTATCCTCTCTCTAGTTTTCTGTAGCCTCCCTGGGTTCTCATGCTTTCATTCCATGTCCAGAGGAAATTCTTCCCACATAGATGTCTTTCAATACAGACAGTCCTCAACTAACAATCCATTCGTTTAGTGACCACTTGACGTTACAATGGCACTGAAGAAAGTGACGTTTCTCACACTAAAGACCATTGCAGCATCTCCATGGTCACGTGATCAAAATTTAGACACTTGGCAACTGACTCATATTTATGACGGTTGCAGTGTCCCGCGATCATGGGATCAGCTTTTGTGACCTTCTGACAAGCAAAGTCAATGGGGAAGCCAGATTCATTTAACAAACGTGTTACTTGCTTAACAATTGCAACGATCCACTTAATATCTGTGGCAAGAAAGGTCGTAAAATGGGACAAAATTCACTTAATAACGGTCTTGTTTAGCAACAGAAATGTTGAGCTCAATTGTGGTCATAAGTCAAGGACCACCTGTAATCTGGTCACCAAGAAATGGGGCTTCTGCGTTTGAGAAATGATTAGACATTTTTTTCATTCCGCTAGAAATAGATTAGAAAAATTGCCGATCCGATCTGTTTGACTTCAGATTTGGTAGAATATTTCAAAAAGGCTGCTTCTTCCTGCTATTGGCATGATTTCAAAGAAACTAAATCATGGTTAACATCAGATCCAATCTACTGTCTTCCCTGGAATGTGCAAAAATTGAATAACCTCCTCAGTTTTATTTCCTGTTGCGTATTTGTTTTTCAAAAGCCACACTTTAATAGTTGCATTTAAAAACAAAAACAGAAGGGGGATTTTACAGACTCTTCAGATTTTTTGCCATAAAAAAAAAACAACAGACATGGAGGCTTTCCAGGGATAGAAACTTAAGAAAAACAGTTTAAACCAATAATTACACATCAATTTTCCACAGTCTGAGATGCCAGTTCCAACAGTGTAGAAGTTATTTGTCTAGCTCCAGACCCAAATCTGAAAATGACTACTTATGCTCTTAAAAAGAAAAAGAAAAGACAGACAAGCTTTGTGTTGGATCCAACGCAGGCCAAAGACGTCTGGGCTATCTTGCTGATTTTAAAGGATATTTACCTTGGGATAATAGATCACTCACAGTCACTTGTGCTGACACCATCAGCATACAAGGATTTATATGTCCTTATTTATTTAAGGATTTATAGATCCTTAGTAAGACCACAGCTGGAATACTGCATCCAGTTTTGGTCACCACATTACTAAAAAAATATTGAGGCTTTGGGGAAAGTGCAAAGAAGAGCAACTAAGATGATTAAAGGCCTGGGGACTACAAAATACGAAGAACGGTTGCAGGAATTGGGCATGGCTAGTCTAGAGAAAAGAAGGATTAAAGGTGACATGATAGCAGTATTCCAGTATTTGAGGGGCTGCCACAAAGAAGAGGGGGGTCAATTTATTTTTCAGAGCACCAGAAGGCAAGTTAAGAAACAATGAATGGAAACTAATCAAGGAGAGAAGCAACCTGCAATTAAGGAGAAACTTCCTAACAGTGAATTGTGGATGCCTTCAGAAGTTGTGGGTGCTTCGTCACTGGAGGTTTTTAAGAAGAGACTGAACAGTCACTTGTCTGAAATGGTATCTGGTCTCCTGCTTGAGCAGGGAGTTGGACTAGATGATCTCCAAGGTCCCTTCCAGCTCTATTCTGATTGACTGATATTTGAGCATGTTATCAAACTTTGTTACAATCTTTCTCCATTTTAAAAATCTCTGAAGTACAGATAGTCCTTGCCTTACAACCACATTTGAGAGCAGAATTCCCGTTGCTAAGCAAGGGAGTTGTTAAGTGCCTCGTGATTTTATGACTTTTTTTGTCCCGGTTGTTAAATGAATCTTCCACATCCTAATTAGCAATAAGAAATGTCAGGAAAGCAATATTTTATTGGAGACAGAAACACAGGTCTTAGTTTTCCCTCTGTCTGGGCTGCAGTTCAAGGAAACTGCTCTCCTGTGACTTCATTTCCAGAGAAAAGATTTCATTTACTTATTTTTAATTAACCGTTAAACTCCTGAATTCATTTGTGAATAAAATTAAATGAATTCTTCGGAAATGAGTAAGAACATTCAGTTCCTTTTAAAGCCGAAAACTTTGCGCAAATCAGAGTCTTAAGCAAATGCAATGCAGTTCAGAAACTATAGGTAGTCCTTGACTTATGAGCACACTCTCCATTGTTAAGCAAGGCAGTTGTTAAGTGAGTTTGGCCCCATCTTACGACCTTTTTGGTCACGGTTGTTAAATGAATCACTGCAGTGGGTAAGTGAATCATGTAGTCATTAAGCGAATCAGGCTTCCCCCGTTGATTTTGCTTGTTTGAAGCTGCCTGGGAGGGTCACAAATGATGATCGCAAGACCCCGGGACACTGCAACTATCATAAAAGCAGGCTGGTTGCCAAACACCCAAATTTTGATCATGTGACCCTGGGGATGCTGCAACGGTCGTAAGTGTGAAAAATAATCGTAAGACATTTTTTTCAGTGCCATTGTAACTTCAAATGATCGCTAAACAAGAGGTTGAAAGTGGAGGACTACCTGTATAGCCCCTCCTCAAATAATCCCATAAAAGTCTGACACTGTCCAAATGGTACAGGGTTTCCTGCCTGAGCAGGGGGTTGGACTAGATGACCTCCAAGGTCCCTTCCAACTTTATTATTAGTATTATTATTATAAATATTTGTCCCATGATTGCCTGGCATGCATTGCGCTCCTAAGAGGGGCAAGGGACTTCACATATAATAACTGATATCCTTTTGTAAAAAAAAAGGAACGGTTCGTGTCTTTTGTGCAAAGATGATACAACACACATACTGTAGGTCAGTGATGGCGAACCTTTTAGAGACTGAGTGCCCAAACTGCAACCCAAAACCCACTTATGTATCGTCAGGTGCCGGGTGGGCGTGGCCCATTGGGTGGGCGTGGCCCATTGGGTGGGTGTGGCTGTGGTGGTAACGGCAGACTGGGTGGGACTAAAAAGTTCAATCAATCAATTCCGACTTTGCAAGATCTTTTTTTTTCCCCACGAGAAGTTGAAATTGATTGATTGATTGAACCTTTTTGGGGGGGGGGGACACGGCGGTGGAGGCCTAAAGCGAAAAGATTTTGTAAAACCCAGCTGAAGGCCTAGGGCTGGGGCGATGGCGGCCGTGCCCACAGAGAGGGCTCTGGGTGCCACCTGTGGCACACGTGCCATAGCTTCGCAACCACGGCTGTAGGTTGTCATTGTGGCTATGGCTTCTCCTGTAGCCTCCTTTAGATTTCCCGGTTTTCAAATCATGTCATTGCAGGCGCGAAATTGTTGCACGCTCTGATCGAAAGATCGTTCTCCCTCTTTGTATAAAATGTCGAGTTTTATACAGTAACTAAGCGAGTCTGGTGAAGCAGATGCATTGATCGCTTTCACCTCCTAGTAGAAAAGTCCCCAGCCAGACCAGACTCGAGTCATCCCAGTGTCATTTGGATCAAATTTTTTCATTGCGTAATTATAACCCTCTGCATCCAACTCCTTCTGAATCTTTTATTGTTAAATTACAGGATCTCTAGGGGTGAATTTAGCTTTCCAGATGTTCTTTTTAATAAGGACAGGAAGGAGAGAAGGATTGATGTTGGAAAAATGAGAAGAATGTCTGCTATAGTGATTTGACAAGTGAGATCCACTCAAAATAAACTAAAACACAGTCTAATGCAAAGCTAAACACAACCCTGATTGTCGTCCTGACTCCTCTTTGTTATTGCCTCTTGATGCTGAAAGAAACATTGTAGGTTTGTGCTTGTGTGCACACACAACACAGGAAACACCAACCTCACCAAAGCTATCAGGCAGGTAAGCAAATACATAAAAATTGGGCGTCTGAGCCAGAATAGTAAGGAGTGGAGTTACTTCTTTGATACTGTGGATTATAATCTGCAAAGACTGTACTGGACAGTTTTGTATTGGCAATCGTTTGAGTATGATTTAACTTTTATCTCATTTGCAGAAACAGGATACTATAAATGTCTATGGAGATTCTCAGTCATAGTTATCCCAAAGGTGCTTTTTCATGAGGCAACTGGACTTTCTTGTTTTTCTTTGAAGATGTTTTGCTTCTCATCCAAAAAACGAAAAAGCTACTTGGATGAGAAGTGAAACGTCTTCAAAGAAAAACAAGAAAGTCCAGTTGCCTCGTGAAAAAGCACCTTTGGGATAAGATTCTATAAACTAAACCAGGCATGTGCAAAGTGTCCCAACTCCACCTTAATATTCTGTTCTTCTACACCAGGGGTAGGCAACCTTGGCTCTTTTATGACTCATGGACTTCAACTCCCAGAATTCCTGAGCCAGCCACGCTGAGGGGAAAGGGAGAGGTTTCCAAGCTGAGCCATGCTGGCTCAGGAATTCTGGGAGTTGAAGTCCATGAGTCATGAAGGGGCCATAGTTCTCCAATGCTGGCTCAGGAATTCTGGGAGTTGAAGTCCACGAGTCATAAAAGAGCCAAGGTTGCGTACCCCTGTTCTACACGGTTTAAATATTTAGATCTTACACATGCTGGTAGTCCTTGACTTACTACAACAGTTGGGACGGGAACTTCTGTCAATAAGCAAAGTGGTTTTTAAACGAATCGCCTAAATCTTATGACCCTTTTTTTCCTGCAGTCATTAAGTGAATTGTTAAGCAAATCTGGTTTCCCCCATTGACTTTGCTTGTCAGAAGCCAGACAGGAAAGTCACAACTGGCAATCATGTGACTCTGGGACACTGCAACTGTCATAGCTACATGCCGGTTGCCAAGCATCTCAATTTTGATCATGTGACCATGGGTACACTGTGGTGGTCATAAGTACAAGACCAGTTGTAAATTACTTTTTTCAGTATTGTTGTAACTTTGAATGATCATTAAACAAAGAGTCACGATGATTACCTGTACCTAAACTAGACCTCTAGTAGGTAGGTCTTTGTGATCCCGCTGTGGACAGTGATATCTCCCTTGGTGTCTTATCCTATTTCACTAGTTTTTCCATTACAAAAATGAAAAGTTAACATGCTGCAAAGTGCACAGAGTCTGAAGTACTAACTTCAGAAACTATATTTACTCCTTGTAATTCTTCCAAGCCACAGGCATCTTAAACAACATAAAAGTGGTGGGTGGGTGTGTGGAACTCAGTGCTTTTTTAAAGAATGGTATCCATCTGCCCCCCCCCCCAAATGATATAGTGAAGTTGGGACAGAATTCTGAGGAATTAAAGGGAAAAGTAGAAAGCAACATCCCAATTTTCCTTCTGGTCAATGAAAACTCAAGATAGGTTTCCAAATTTCCCAAGCCAAAAAGATGGGAGGTCCTCAAATAGAATTTTGGAGAACTTAAATGGATCAGAAATCCATGTTCTTGCCCATCACCTGGTGGAGATAGGAATGTTAGCCTGACATCTTCTAGCTGGGCCAGCACTAAACTTCTAATGTTGACTAGAACTTTTGGAAGTTGAAGATCTGAAACAGTATCACTTTGGAGAACACTGATGTACAACAGGGGTGTCAAACTCAATTTCATTGAGGGCCACATCAGCATTGCGGTTGCCCTCAGGGGGGCCGGGTGGGTGCGGCCTACTGGGTGGGCATGGATGGAGTGGGTGTGGCCTACTGGATGGGCATGGCCAGCTCAACATCGTTCACAGCAAGGGTGCCTGTGGGGCCTGGGCAGGAATGGGACAGATCTGAGGGTCTCTGGCAGAAGGGGGTGGGACCGGGGCAAGCGCCAAGACATGGTCCATTTCTTCATTCCTCACAAAGGGTGACACCTCCCCAGCATGCATTCAGGGGGCGGGGCCGACACAGCAGGGGCTGGTTCCTCGCTGTTTCTAGACAGCCTTGTGGAGCTAAGACTGAATGTGTTTCAGCATAGATGGCCACCAGAAAACTGTACATTGGCTCCCGGCCGGCCAGGGCACCAGGGCCAAGGCAGCAGGGGCCGTTCCCTCACTGTTTCCAGGATGGCTTCGTGGGCCACATGAAACCACTTCGCGGGCCGCATCCGGCCCCTGAGCCTTGTGTTTGACATGTCTGATGTACAAGATGATTTACAAACTGCTATATTGGTCAGGATGAGATGTTTGGTGCACTCCTCTAGGGGCTTACATCGAAGATTATTCCGCTGAATTTTGTGGACTTTGACCCAGGAATTTGTCTCTAGAAATTACAATCTAGGTAGTGCTTCTCAGCCTTGGCACTTGAAGATTGTGTAGACTTCAGCTCCCAGAATTCCACTAGTGTTCATCACGTTTTCAAAAAAAGAGAAAAAATAAAGAAAAGAGGGCATTTTTTTCTATCTTGTTCAAAGTAACTAGCTTTCAGATATCTAACTGTATGAGCATCATAGCAAAGATTTTCCTTGGAGAAATCCGAGCAGATCATATTTATTTCAAGAACCTGTTGCACACAAATATTTCTGCCAGCCTTGCTGGAGACGAGGGAATACTGTGTGACAGTATGTACCACTTTCCTGAAATCTTTGGTGGGTAATAACTATAATCAGACTTCCGGGGCTGGCACTTTTCTCTACCCACCAAGCTGTCATTTGAAAGAAAGTAGCCAGCCAACGTTGAAATGAAAGCATACCAGTTGTTTATCTGGATGTTTAAAATAGGTGGCTTCTAAACAGGGCAAAGCACTCCTTTTCCAAATCAGTAGTTGCAAACCACAGCAATCCCATAATAAATCTCCATTGCTCCGCATTGTACGGTCCATTTGAGATTGTAGACCCGAGTAACTTCCGCTGCATGCATTTCAAAGATGCAATTATTGCTAATTGAAAACTTTTCCCAAACTGAATTCCATTGCAGAGGAGAAGAGCTATATTAGATCTACAGGTGGTCCTTGACTTATGACGATGCATTGAGGACTGTTCGAAGTTACAACAGTGCTAATAAAAGTTAGTTGTGATCAGTCCTCGCACTTACAATCATCACAGAGCCTCACAATTACATGATCATGAGCTTAGCAACTGGCATGTATTTACGATGGTTGCAAACAGTGGTGGGATTCAAATACCTGAACAACTGGTTCTTTGCATGGATGCCATTTCCGGAAGTCCATTCTGAGCCGGGGAGGCCTCCCAGGCCCAGAACGGGCCACCAAAACTGCGTGGATGCCACTTCCGGAAGTCCGTTCTGAGCCGGGGAGGCCTCCCAGGCCCAGAATGGACTTCCAGAAGTGGCATCCACGCAGTTTTGGTGGCCCGTTCTGGGCTTGGGAGGCCTCCCTGGCTCAGAACGGACTTCCGGAAGTGGCGTCCATGCATCCTGGTGTGTTGTTCTGGGCCTGGGAGACCTCCCTGGCTCAGAATGGACTTGTGGAAGTGGCATCCACACACTTCCAGCGGTCCATTCTGGGCCTTGCGAAAAAGGGCTAGGGCATCAGCCAGTGCGCCGAAGTCAACAAAAAATTAGCTACTGGTTCTCCTGAACTGGTGCGAACTGGCTGAATCCCACCACTGGATGCAGCACTCCAGGGTCATGTGATCACAATTTATGACTTTCCCAGCTGGCTTCCAAGAAACAAAGTCAAGGGGGAGAGGCCAGTTTCCCTGAACAACCGCAATGATTTGCTTAATAACCATGGTGAAAGAGAAAATCAGATGACCATATTACTTAGCTATGGAAGTTCCAATCCCACTGCGGTCATAAGTCAAGGACTTTCTGCACCTGTCCTTCTCCTGGTTCCCAGGAACCTGAAGCTCAATCATCTTCCATTGACTCAAGATCTGTTTTCCTTACCGTTTTCTTCCTTTTCTAGTGAAGGAGCAGCTGGGCACACACGGGGCACAATTGCTGTGAGAGGAAGAAAAAAAGAGGCCATTTTCATTAACAGAAAGAAGGATTCACGGGACACTTAAAGGAACAGAGGAGAGTCATGCATGGTTAGAAAAGCAATATCAAGATGGCAGCCACAGTGATGTGAAGGAACCTCTGCCTGTTTTTTTAAAAAAAAATGTATGTCACAAATATGCAGTGTGGAGATTCCCAGGAAGTCATGTTATCCTCCCATGGGACATAAAGAAAGGTGTCAAGTGAAGGAAATCAGGAACTGACAATGTCAACTTCGTATAAAGAAAATGTATATAAAATGTTCTATAGATGGCACTTGCGACCAGCAAGATTAGCAAAAATGTTTAAAAATATGTCAGATAGATGTTGGAAATGTAAATATAAGTCAGGCACGTATTATCATGTTTGGTGGACATGTGATAAAGTAAAGAATTGTTGGAAAAAGGTACATACTTGGCTAGAAAAGATGTTGGGAGAACATGTAGATTTTAAACCTGAACTTTTTTTATTAGGTATAATGCCAGAAAAGACTCACAAACAAAGCCTATATTTGATTTTGCATGTCACAACAGCGGCAAGAATTATATTTGCGCAACATTGGAAAAACGAAGGAATACCATCAGATTAAGAAATAATCAAAAAAATGTTTTATTAGAATTGGATTCAGAAACTGAGCTAGTTAAAGATTGTATGATCAAATGGGCTCAAAATATAGGAGAAATAATATCTATGGATACCTGGGAGTTGATATGGGTGAGGAATGTGAAATTCACGCAAGCACAAAATCTACGTGAGAATTTTTATAAAATGTTTTATAGATGGCACATGGATCCTGCAACTATGTCTCGCATTTATGAGAATTATGAATCCAAGTGCTGGAGGTGTGGACAACAAGATGCAACTTTTTTTCATATGTGGTGGACTTGCAAGGTCATTAAGGCCTTCTGGATAAAACTATGGTGGAATTTAC
>NW_015388996.1:59960-74728 GCF_001527695.2 Protobothrops mucrosquamatus
TGGGATTAGGTTTGGGAAGTCCGGGGGTGGGGGGTGGGGGGTAGGGTTTTTACATTGTGATGTATTTGTGATGTGTTTTTCTTTTATGACGAAAATAAGAAATAATCAAAAAAATACTAGAATGTGCAGAGATGGGCAGACTAACTATGAGACTGAAAGAAAAAGAAGAAACAGAATATTATCAAACTTGGGATTTTATCAATAGCTAGAGGAAAGAATAAAGGATTAGGAATTAAATATGTATTCACGAATGTAAACTCAGACAGCACGTTGGTTGAAAAATTATGATTATATGTATGGAAAAAAATTAATAAAAACTTTTACAAAAAAACAAAAATAAAAAAGCCATCTGCAGGCTGAATTCACACTCTTTGGGCAAGAGTTCAGCAGAGTTCAGATGCAAAATTTAAAACTTCTTTATGTTCCAGATTGCCTGGGCCTTTGGGACTGTAAATATTTACTGTCTCTGCTTAAATAATTGATTGCATATGTACACAACGCAGTATGAAATACTTTCCTGCAGACTCAAGCAGAAACTAACCTGCTATTAAACTGGATTAGATTCTCTAATACAATTTTAAAAAAATAAGAAAACCTTGTAGTTTCTAATACCATTAAAAAGCAACGTTTGAGCCACATATATGTGCATATATGTACATAGGAGCATATGTTACATGGAAGGGTAATTCAGATTTTTTTTTTGGCTTAAGCATCATCAAAATGTCTTGGATCACATCTGGCAATCTGTTCAAAAACACACATTGCAGGAAAGATTAAACATCTTGAAGGAATTTAGCTTACAGCTGGACCCTTTACCTATTTCGGCTAGAGTTTCTGTTCCTACTTCTCGTTTTTGGGGTCCTTAAAACCAAGGAAGCATATGGGAAAGATGTGAAGGATTTTCCAGGCAGGACAAATAAGAATATGTGGCTTTCATTACGGAAAATACAAGATTGCCTTGGAATCTAAAACAAGAAAAGCAGAAGTCTGGCAATTGTTATCTGGCAAATGTCTAATGAGGGGCAGATTGCAAATTTCTGCCATCTCCTCCATACTGTCAGCTAGCAACTGAAAGAAATCTGTGCATGAAGAGACCCTGATAGAACATGATGAATGGATATCAACACGTCCATGTATGTGGAAAGTCTTCTCAGTATGATGGATGAACATGAAGGTGTACGTGGAAACTCTTCTTAGTTTCAATCCAATAAAAAACTCCCTTTTAATGACCCTGTAATCCCTTAATTTGTCATAGAGTCATGGCAACT
Organism: Protobothrops mucrosquamatus; assembly: GCF_001527695.2. Taxonomy (NCBI): domain Eukaryota; kingdom Metazoa; phylum Chordata; class Lepidosauria; order Squamata; family Viperidae; genus Protobothrops; species Protobothrops mucrosquamatus. The sequence goes on from NW_015388996.1 coordinate 61,229, forward strand.
GGATGGAGCTGAGCATTGACTGGCCAGATGCCCTTCTTGACACCTACATGGAGTTCGTAGCAGATATGTTTTCTGTGCGCCCTAAGACAGAAATACCTGCTGCTGCCTAGGATTGTAACTCTTCGCCTTCCGAGTAGGAGGCGAGTATCTTTACCACTAGGCCACCACACCGCTCCTTAGTTCCAGTTCAATATGGTTATTTATTGATTTTATTTATTTATTTGTTAAATTTTATTTGCTGCCTATCTCGGTGTGGGATTACTCTAGGTCTCTTACAACAACAAAAATGAAGAAAAATGACAGGAGTGCAAGTAGAACAGAGGAAAAATAATAGAACAATAAAATAAACAATGAAAAAGAAACTAATGAAGGAGAGAAGCAACCTAGAACTAAGGAGAAACTTCCTGACAGTGAGAACAATTAACCAGTGGAACAACCTGCCTCCAGAAGCGGTGAATGATCCAACACTGGAAGTTTTTAAGAAGAGACTGGACAGCCATTTGTCTGAAATGGTGTAGGGTTTCCTGCCTGAGCAGGGGGTTGGACTAGATGACTTCCAAGGTCCCTTCTAACTTTATTATTATTATTAAGAACACAACAAAAATACATCAATATGATAACAAAAAAAATGGGTGGATAGAGAGCAGAGAAAAAGGGTGGGGGAGGAGGAGATGGAGTCTGCCATCAATCTAACAGCCACCTCCCATGAGGAATTTCCCCCCACCCCAGGCCAATTGGCAGAGCCAAGTTTTCAGGCTCTTGGGAAGGATAGGACATTGGGGGCAGCTCTTCCCTAGAGCATAATAGCAATAGCACTTAGACTTATATACTGCTTCACAGTACTTAACAGCCCTCTCTAAGCATATTGCCAACAACAATCTGGGTCATCATTTTACCGACCTCGGAAGGATGGAAGGCTGGAAGGCTGAGTCAACCTTGAGCCGGTCAGAACTGAACTGTCGAACCGCAGGCAGCCAGCAGGCAGCACAAGTAGCCTGCAATACTGCATTCTAACCACTGTGTCACCACGGCTTATAAAATGTTCCAAAGGCTCTTCTTCTGGATCCCAATAGTCATTGTTCTTTGACTGATGGGATCTAAATTAGGCCTTCTTTGCAGCCACAAATAGGAAGGGCTTGTCTTAGTTACAATGGAAGTATGGCTAGTTCACATATTAATAGAAAAGAACCTTTCAAACTTTTAAAGTGTAAGAGATGACCAGGCTGAGTCCAAAGGAGGGGTCAAAGGTGTCATCAGTCATGAATCCCTTCATGCCCGCAAGAGATCTAAGTCCGGCCCTCTTTGAATTCCACTGACTATTATCTACCACCAATTTACTCGGGCCATTAGTAGTTCAGATTCTGGTAGAGAGCTTAAGCTTCCAATAAACCTTTACATCCGTTTGAACTGCCCGGATCTCCCGATTTCCCTGGTGCTTGACACAATATATATTCAGAGGTTTCATAATCTGCATTATGTGAGGTACAGTCAACCACAGATTTGTCACTTGATGTAAAGTTAGAGATGAGCATGGGAAAAGAACTATTAAGAAGGGATTTGAAGAAAAGATTACCCAGTCCTGAGATAGAATGGAAGGGTGAAAAAGAAAGATAATCTCCACCCCAACCTCTTGATTTTGTTTGGTCTATAATTGGAAAGAGAGAAAATTGCACAGGCTTTCAAGAATCTGTTACAATACCCTACAGCAGTAATGGAGAATCTAAGACATTCATGTCAAAGGAGACCTGCCACAATGTTTTAGGTGATATGTCAGCATTCACCAACATCCAACAAGTATTTGCAAAAGCATGCCCCACTCTGCCGTGATTTTCGGAGGCTGCACGAGAATGGGGCGTGCTCTTGCAGGCTCTTTGGAACCTCTAAACATTTTCAAGAACAGGCATGTTTTCATATAATTTTGGGAGGGTGCAGAAGGCATGAAAAAGCATTCTCCAAAGCCGCTTCAAGCACAAAGGCCTCGTGCAACCTGGAGCACAGAGCAAATTCTGGGAACCACATTCAAGATTGGAGTATATATTTTTAAATAAATGAATATAGAAAGAATTGTTTCTCTTTTGTTCAGGGTGTTTGTGTGTGTGTGTCACATTTCAGCAAAATCAAGTTTGGCATTTTCTGAACTTTTGAGCACAAAATATTTGCCATCATTATACTATACTATACTATACTATACTATACTATACTATACTATACTATACTATACTATACTATACTATACTATACTCTACTCTACTCTACTCTACTCTACTCTACTCTACTCTACTATACTATACTATACTATACTATACTATACTATACTATACTATACTATACTATACTATACTATACTATACTATAATACTACACTACACTACACTACACTATTACTCTACGCTACTCTACTCTACTCTACTCTACTCTACTCTACTATACTATACTATACTATACTATAATACTATACTACACTACACTATTACTCTACGCTACTCTACTCTACTCTACTCTATTACTATTACTATTACTATACTATACCTATACCTATACCTATACCTATACCTATACCTATACCTACACTACACTACACTACATTACACTACACTACACTACACTACACTACACTATAGCAATTTCCGGAATCATGTCTGTATTTTAACCTGACATCCCTCTTATATCTAGAAGCATTAGATATTTGTTTGTTCAATTTCTATAGCTGCCCATCTCAGTCAATGACCTGAGCCGCTTATAATTCAAAAAAATTATTACAATTACAATACTAAAAACATTTTAAAACAATAAAAGATAATAGAGATATCCAAAATAAATATACATATCAGCCAAAATACTTGTTCAGTTAGCAATTCAGCCAGAAAACGGAGCCCTTAACACATTCAGTGCCCCCGACACAGGAACATAGCCAGATTTTTAGAGCCTTAGGAAAGGCTAAGAGGATTGGGGCCATTCTGATCTTTGAATTTATTTATTTATCCTTCTTCCTCCCACAGAAGCCTCTCTGGAATTCCTTCCTAGTATCTTCTCAATACTCTCTAACATGCTGCGTCTTATGCCATTTACAGATGCATCCGTCATAAGACTGAACCCCATTATTCATATATGGCCCAAACTTGCTACTCACAAGATTTCTGGTACCAGCCGAAGGGATGCACCCTGGCCTCAGTTTCCAGAGACGTACAAGGGGAAATCTGCCAATCACTTCTTAATTCGTCGCTGCAGGTTTGAATTCCCAAACTGCCCAGAGTCAAACACAAAATCTTGCTATCTGAAATAAGAAAACAGTGGGGGTTGCCATTATTTTTTCTACACATCTCTACAGGGGCTTGGCATTTTTAAATAATCCATCCACAAATGTATCACTAAAGAAATAAAGACGTGAGGGTGAAGGTTTGTTTTCAAAGCTTGTAGGTTGATTTCCGAACATTTCGTTACCAGGCTGGGTAACATCTTCAGCAGAGTTTAGGAGATGTCAGTGACTCACTTCACACACCCACACCTGAAGCCCTCATAAACAGAAGAACACTGACACTGACATCCCTTAAATTAGTGGTGGCGAACCTATGGCACGCATGCCAGAGGCGGCACTCAGAGCCCCCTCTGTGGGCACGCGCACCATCGCCCCAGCCCCGCCTCCCCCCACAGCCCCCTCCTCACCAGCAGCCCCCTCTGAAGAGAGTCACCCCCGAGCATGGCGCACGCGGAGCAGTGCAGCCAAGGACATGGCAGCCAGGCAGCAGGGACATGACTCCACCCTTGCGCCCTGTCGCACGCAGTTGATGCTGCGGGGCACAGGTGGAAGGCATGGCTGCCATAGCGCTGCTGGGCCACCTGGGTGATCTGCAGCAGGCTGTAGAGGCAGTGGGTGGCCCTGTGGCCAGGGGCGGAGTGGGGGCAGAGCAGGCAGGGGCAGAGCAGGGGCGGGTAGGGGTGGCAGGAGGGGCTGGTTTGGGGGCACTCGGTCTCTAAAAGGTTCACCATCACTGCCATCACCATCACCATTCTGCCTAGCCAGATAACGAAACATTCAGAAACCAACCTACAAGCTCGGAGAACGAACCTCCACCCCCATCCTCCACCCGAGCTACAGATATTCGCCACTATTGCAAATAAAAACATTCTAGTTGATAGCGGGATAACCTACTGGCTGTCATAAAATTAGCCAGTTTGGAATAACCAACATGCTTTAGCAAAAATGTCGTGAAACAGAACTGTGTGAACGCAGGACGCTACACGCAGCCGTAAATGCAGGCCGGTTGCCAAGAGTCCGATAGACGGTCATGTGACTATGAAAGGACCATCATGAGAAGTTCTGAACTGGGTCATAAGTACTTTTCGGGTGGTGCATTATAACTGCAGGCTTATCATAAGCCGAGAACTACCTGTAGGTGGTGGATGGGACCACAATTCAGCCCCAAATTTCTGTTGCTAACCAGAACAGTTCTTAAGTGACTTTTGTCCCCTTTTACAACATTTCTTGCCACAGCTGTTGAGGGAACCGCTGCAGTTGTCATGCTAGGAACATGGTTGTTAAGTGAATCTGGCTTCCCCATTGATCTTGCTTATCAGAAGGTCATCAAAAGTGATCACGTGACCTTGGGGCACTGCAACCATCCTAAATATGAACCGTCTTGCCAAGGGTCTGAATTTTGATTGCCTGATCGTGGGGATGCTTCAAAGGTCGTAACTGTGAAAAACGGTCATAAGTCACTTTTTTTTCAGTGCCATTGTAACTTTGACCGGCCACTAAATGAATGATTGTAAGTCGAGACTACCTGTATATATTTGTTCTCTGTTCATGTTCAAAGTGCAGTGCTGACCAGAAAGAAATAATAACCAGCAACAGAAGCAGGATATACAGTGCAGGATATATAGTGGTGGACAAAATTGTGGAAACCTTTTGGGAAAAGTGTATTTTTGAGGTCTGAGGGCTAATAACACCACTTTTTTTGGGGGGGAGTAGTACCATAAAATTATATATCAATGGAAAGATAATTTAATCAAGAATGTAATGCAACAAAGTTTGTTCAATTATCTGTACTGTATTCTATGAAAAGTTATAGCCAAATAACCAGAAAAAGGAAGGACCACTTGCTTAAGTTGATCTCAGGTAGCTTTCCTTCATCTGATTGTAGCCAATGAGCATGAGTGTTTAGAGAGCCAATCAGGTGTCATCTTGTTTTGGCAATGAGCCAATCAGATCACCGTAGGATTCAGTGATCGATGTCACGTATTGAAGCCGAGAGGAGGACATTTGTCAGTGTGTTATGTGATCGCTATCAAGTTGGTTGGGGGTTTTTTGTGTTCTTTCATTTAGCGAGCTTGTAAAACGTAATAAAATTAAAGTAATGGTGCAAAGAGTTGACTGGTCACCCAGGAAGCGATGTAAAATAGTATTATTAAGTCAACAAGGCTACAGTTATAAAGAAATTAGAAAAAAAATGGGTGGAAACTTAACCAAAGGTGGCATTTCTACTGTACACTTTTCCCAAAAGGTTTCCATGGTTTTGGCCATTACTGTAAACCGCTGGCTATAGAACTAGTTCCAGGATCAGCACGAAGGCCCTGATCATTCACAGACCTCAGCACTTTCCGTGGAAGCTTTTCTACGGTGCCAGATTTTGGCTGCAGGTTCTTAGAAAAATAAATCTACTTTCCCCATTTCCTTTCTACTCCAGAGTCATTACCGCATTACCGGGCACCTGGCTCAAACAAGCACACAGGAGTTAGTTTATACACTGTGAGCCACAATGAAATAGGTTCCAGATTACCTAGGGGAAAGAATTTTTTTTCCAAGGTTTATAACGAATTAAAACAAAAATACCTGCGTCTTGGGAAGCATTTAGAAGTCCAAAACCCGAGCAGCAAGGATCAGTATCACAAAGCCGTTCACAGCCCAAAAAACTGAATGGGGAAAAAAAGAAAAAAAGAAAGAAAGAAAGAAAGAAAGAAAGAAAGGGAATTTGGAAAACAAAAGAAAATTAATACATTTTGCGCCTTAATTCCTGAGACGACAACCAGAGGCCCCTATTCTTTACTAAGAGGGATAAATGACCTTTGGAGCTTAGTAATCTGATTGAAACTTGCATCCCAAACCAGGAGCAAATTCATATTAAGGCTACTGGGATTCTTTTTTTAAAAAAAACAATTTCTAAAGCAGAGGTTAATAATTTTCTTAAGTTATAGGAGAGAGAGCAGATGTCTACAGCAAAATTTAAATAAACAACTAGGACCCAGCAATGTCACAGAAGAATTTTATTAACTTGTTCGAAATGCGTTCTTGTTTCTTTTATATATTGTTATAACCTGCCCAAGGTAAGAGGCACCGTGGCTCAGCGGCTTAATGACGCTGGAGATGGTCTCTGCTCCAGAGGTTCGAGTCCTAGCACTGCATGGTGGGGTAAGCTCCCGTCACTCGCCTCAGCTTCTGTCCACCTAACTGTTCAAAAACATATTCTATGCAAGTAGATAAATAGGTGCCACTTCGGTGGAGAGATAAGCTGGTGCTCTGTGCAGGCAGTCAGAATCCTGCCGGCTCTGACTTTCTTGGCTGTGGTGCCTGTTTGCGAGGTGGCTCCAGGTGGGAGGAAGCCTTGGATGAGGCTGCAGGAAGAGCCACTCGTCTCTCTTTCTGGTGTGAAGCCAGAAAGGTGGGTACTCATCTCCTTGGATGAGATAGATAGATAGATAGATAGATAGATAGATAGATAGATAGATAGATAGATAGATAGATAGATAGATAGATAGATAGATAGATAGATAGATAGATAGATAGATAGATAGATAGATAGATAGATAGATAGATAGATAGATAGACAGATAGACAGATAGACAGATAGACAGACAGACAGACAGACAGACAGACAGGCAGGCAGGCAGGCAGGCAGGCAGGCAGGCAGGCAGACAGACAGACAGACAGACAGACAGACAGACAGACAGATATGTAGTTAAAGAGATAGATAGACAGAGGCAGAGATAGAAAGACAGAGAGACAGACAGACAGAGAGATAGACAGACAGACAGAGAGACAGACAGAGACAGACAGACAGGCAGGCAGGCAGGCAGACAGACAGACAGACAGACAGGTAGGTAGATAAGTAGTTAAAGAGATAGATAGACAGAGACAGAGGCAGAGAGACAGACAGACAGACAGATAGATAGGTAGGTAGATATGTAGTTAAAGAAATAGATAGACAGAGACATAGACAGACAGACAGACAGACAGACAGATAGATAGATAGATAGAGGTAGGTATGTAGATAGGTAGGTGGGTGGGTGGGTGGGTGGGTGGACGGAAGACAGACCGTCAGAACTGGAATAGGCAACATAGCTCAAATTCTACAAAATCCCATATGATTTTCTCAGAATGATTCAAACTTTGAGGGCAGAACCCAAGACCCCAAAAAAGAAAGATTGCTAATCGCTGTGATAGACTACACATTTCACAATGTTTATCCAACCAGCATTTGCCTTTGAGTCATCTCTTGACATTTTTGTGGCTAATACTATTTTCAGTACTTATCGCTAAAACATTACGCAACTTTCCCAAAGTCTTTCTGTCCTTTTATTTATTTTTTAAAATGTATTTTATGAAACTGAAATGTCTTCCGTTTGATTCCTGGTTTATCCAGCTGTAGTAAAAATGTGGCTGGGGAATTCTGGGAATTGAAGTCCAATCATTTTCAAGTTGCTAAGGTTGAGAAACACCGGTGTATCGTCTTGATCAGGAGTCTCCAAACGTGACAACTTTAAGACCTGTGGACTTCAACTCCCAGAATTCTCTAACCAGCTTGACTGGCTGAGGAATTCTGGGGGTCGAAGTCCACAAGTCTTACAATTGCCAAATTTGGAGATCCCTGGTCTTGACCAAAGGCTGTAGTCTTTTTAAGTTGTTGAAAGAAAGGGGAACACAACAGAAAGAAAACCTACCCATTTGACACCCTTTTCCCAGACATATCCATCTTGTTTCTCACAGAGACTCCTGATACTTTACGGAATGGTAAACGAGTGTAAAAATTCTTGACGCTCCCTTCAAGAGATACTGTAAAATCAACCACACAAACACACAAAAAGAATGAGAAGTTTTACTTCCAGAATTTAACCCCCATGCAATCAAATTCTTCTTACAATCAGGAAATCTCTCCCTCATAGAGAATAAGCATGAATTAGCTCACCTGTCTTCTGATATAAAAGTTGGGGGTTTTGAGGTAACACAATCTTGCAGTTGTTGGGAATATTGTTAATGGAAGTGTTACAGACTTGGGCTGCTGGATAGAGGGTGCAAGGAAAAAATGCTGTATCTGTCTTATTCGGGATATCGGCCAGTAGACAAAACTCATCTTCTACACAACCTGGAACAGAGGAGACACAATCCATGATTGCCATTTTTATAATTCCTGCCTTGTTATGGATCAACTTAATATATGTAAATAAACATATTTTCCAACTATAATAGCCGCAAAGAATCAGGACCACACATAGACTTCCAGTTAAAATTATTTATTATTCATGCCTATTCACAAAAGTCTAGTCCAGTGGTTCTTAACCTGTGGTCCGTGGACCCCTAAGGGATGTGATATTGTCGCAGGGGTTCCATGAAGGCTTGAAGAAATGTTATGACTAAGTTAAGCCTTGGGGGCCCTGACCATGGTCCTTGGCCACAAAAGGGGACCGTGGTAATGAAAAGGTTGAGACCCACTGGTCTAGTCAACCAACTGTTAACACTAAATTGATATTAGATAAGAGTCAACAGAATTTAAGCGAGGTTGGACTTAAAACATTTGTGGGAATGTAATGACTCTAGGCTGATTACTCACTTAACTCCATCCCCAGGCTCTGCCTGCTCTTCTGAAAGCTATCGCTGACTGATTCAGCAGTCCCTAATATCTCTCTTCCAAAACTTGGATGCCGAGTTCCTATATTCTAATATTGTAGAAGAGTAGCCTTCTAAAGGATTGCTCCATCCAGATTTTTTTTTTGTCCCGTTAGCCAACATTTCTGAGAATTATAAGCCCAACATACTCAGAAAACTCCAGATTGATGAAAGCTGTTACAGGTAGACCTCAACTTACAATCTTTCATTTAGCAACAGCATTGAAAAAAGTGACTTGCAACCAGTCCTTGCTCTTACAACTGTCGCAGCATCCCTAGGGTCACATGATCAAAATTTGGGCACTTGGCAACCAGCCTGTATTTACAATGGTCACAGTGTCCCGGAGTCATGTGATCACCATTTGCAACTTTCCCGGCCAGTTTTCAGCACGCAAAATTATTGGGGGGAAGCCAGATTCACTTAATAACTGCATGAAACAAGTAACAACTGCAGTGGTTCACTTAATGACCGAAAAGGTCATCACATTGAGTGTGACTCTTTTAATGACCACATCACTTAGCAATGGAAGTTTCAATCCTAATTGTGGTCATAACTTGAGGACTGCCTTTATAGCTGTTCATAAAGGAACTTCCTTTATTTCCATAGCCTCTTGAAAATTTTTTTTACAAGGGATTATTTTGTGTCCTAAAATCCTAAAACAAATATTCTTTTCCCAGGCATTAATCAATGGAAGTTGAAAGAAGCCAATAATTTGAAACTCAACCTTTTTAGAACGTTCCCCAGAAAATTTGGAATTTTTGTTTGTGGTCAGAGATGATGGGAATGGATGAGTAAAATATCTGGGAAACATCAAGATAAGAAAGCTGGCATTTTTCTCAGTGTGGGAAGTCAGCCCCCCCCCAAGAGAAGGAAATATTAAAAGGGCAAAAAAAATTATATTTCCTCAAAGGATCTTAAAGAGGCAGAAAAGCATGTCCAGTTTTTCTTAATAGCCCCAAGTCTCCCTCCCCCAAGCAGAAACCAGCTCTGTAGAAATGCAGATGTAAATAATCCAGGAAGGTTGGAGGCTCCCAGCTAGAAAATTAAGAAGACACCTAAAATCTACATACCCCACCCAAACTCTAAAACAGGACATAATAGGATTAACCCACAGATACCAAAGGGACACAGGTCAAAATACATGACACAGGAAATACAAAGCCTCAAACAGGAACAGGAAACAACCTTAAGAGCCCCAGAGGGTATAAAACCCCACTCCCTACATGTAATCCCTCTCTTTTCTTCCAGAGCCATCTTTCTGCCTGGCTCTCCTCTTCAATAAACTTCAACCTTCTTTATAAAGCAGTCACCATGTTGTTTATTCCCGGCTTGGACTGAACCATGATGAAGATTTTTCCTTCAACATCAGTCAAGGAATTCCCCATATGTTATCATAATACAAGAATCAATCTACTCTTTTCACACAATGCTGTGTTTTACTGCTTTCCTCCCTTAGCAAGGTAGCATTTCAAGCTTTCATCCTTAAAAAGCAAGCGAGATTTCGGGAGAAGAGACTGAGACAGCTTGACAAAAAAGGATGTGCTTTGCTAGAAAAAGGGAATGCCGTTTATTCTCAAAGTCTCAGCCCGCTATCACTTTTATAGTTTTAGTTTTCATATCCATGTTAGGGTCAATTTTTAAAAAAAAATAGCTTTTGGGGTTTTGTTTCTCTCTTGGTATGCTTAGAGAGAAGATGGTAAACATTCTGGAAAGATGAGAGCATGTCTAGGACCTTGATTAATTAGTACTGTGACCATTTCCCCATAACTTAACGTTTCTTACGTGTGAGACACCAGAGAAGAGCCTCTTCAGCTGAGTATCTCTGCTTGAAAAGCCAGTATTTTTGGGATGGCAGACGACGGTTTAGTTCTGTCAAAATTTGGTTGCTTTCCACTATAGAAAAGAGTTTCTTTGTAGAAGCTGATGAACACAAAGACATGAGAGACGAGAACACACATGAGGTTTTAATACATCTTAGTGAGAACAACCCCACCCTATTCTAATTAGCCCTTTCATATTTCTGTCCAATAAATAAAATACAATAACTCAGAAACTTTCTCAAAAAGACACAACAGTTCCATTCACACAAAACCTTATGAGCCCAACTGTAATAGCTTAATTTTTTTATTAATTTTTTATAAGTTTATAGTATAAAATACAAACGTGCAAAAGCAAGTAATAGGAAACAAAGGGGAGGGGAAAGGAAAGAGAGAAGTGTGAAAGAGAGGAGAGAAAGAAAGAAAAAAGGCATTAACTTCCGACTCTCTCCGTTGCGCTAGGATAAAGCATTAACATTGAACCTCAAGAAAATTTTAGACTGTGCAGAAAATTTTAGAGTGTGCAGAAATGGATAGATTGACTTTAAAGATAAAAGAGAAAGAAGACTCAGTGTATTTTAGAACATGGAATAATTTTTATCAATCGCTAGAAAAATGAGTTAAAGAGAAAGGAATGTGATATGTAACACTGAATATATACTAGTAAGAAGAAGACTAGCGAGCAATTATTTAACATATTGTTTATGATAATTACTACTCATTGTTTTTTTTAAATACATGAACCCAGACAACACGCTGTTTGCTAAATATTAAGAATGTTATTTTAAAAAATCCTAACCCTAACCCCAACACCAACCCTGACCCCACCCTATTCCTAATCCTATAAAAACTAATTATATATATATGAAACATTGAACCTCAGCTTTTTACTTTTCCATAATAGTATAAACTAGCCATTTCTATAACAGCTAATCAATCTAATCAGTAAAACCCAAAATCAAAGTTTCATTTTTTTCCGCCTCAGGCACAAAGTCCAGAAGTGGTTTCCAAGTAGAAACAAAAGTACTTATATTCTTTTCTTTCATCAAAACAGTCAGCTTAGCCAACTGTGATAGCTTAATGTGATGGGTCAACCAAAAGATTAGCCCTTGTGCAACCAGCTAGAGTTAAAAATTGTGGCTTAGAGTGTTTTGGGGTTTATAGGTAAAACAACAGATTTTAAAAGAAAATGTTAAACTGCATCAGAGGAACACAGAAGAAAACCAAGCAAAACACTACCAATGTTCTCCATTGGCTTCCTTCTGCCTGGTATCTTCTACATCAAAGTTTCATTTTTTTCCACCTCAGGCACAAAGTCCAGAAGTGGTTTCCAAGTAGAAACAAAAGTACTTATATTCTTTTCTTTGATCAAAATGGTCAGTTTAGACAGTTGGGTCTACAAATCCCCAAATCCCAGGTCAGCATGGATTTAGGCTGCTTTTGGATAGTCTAAGTTTTGTAATCTGAACAGATTTAGAGAAGAGCAGACTGAGAGAGCAGTTCTTTTATTGTAAAAAATCTACTTCTATAAATGTAGCTGCACGGCCCATACCTACCTGATAGACGAGACTTAGACTGTGGTGGAACAAGGGTAGCATCACACATGGTAGGTCCAATGCGGGTCATCACGTCAGAATCTAAAGAGGCAACCAAGCAGAAACTAGGTAAAGGTTTCCCCTGTCCAGTTGTGTCCAACTCTAGGGGGGGGGGTGCTCATCTCCATTTGCTAGCCGAGGGAACCAGAGTTGTCCAAAGACATTTCCGTGGTCATGTGAACAAGCATAACTATACACCTAGGTCAGTGATGGCGAACCTTTTAGAGACCGAGTGCCCAAACTATAACCCATAACCCACTTATGCATCGTCAAGTGCCGGGCGGGTGTGGCCAATTGGGTGGGTGTGGCCCATTGGGTGGGCGTGGCTGCGGTGGTAACGGCAGACTGGGTGGGACTAAAAAGTTCAATCAATCAATTCCAACTTTGCAAGATCTTTTTTTTCCCGTGAGAAGTTGAAATTGACTGATTGATTGAACCTTTTTTTTTTTTTTGCACACGGTGGTGGAGGCCTAAAGCAAAAAGGTTTTATAAAACTCAGCTGAAGGCCTAGGACTGGGGCGACGGTGCACGTGCTCACAGAGAGGGCTCTGAGTGCCGCCTCTGGGACCCGTGCCATAGGTTCGCCACCACTGACCTAGGTGCATAGAACGCTGCTACCTTCCCACCAAAGTGGTACCTATTAATCTACTTGCATTTGCATGTTTTCAAACTTCTGGGTGGGCAGGAGCTGGGGCAAGTAATGGGAGCTCACTCCATCCTGCCACACTTGGGTCTCAAACCCAGTCTGTCAGCTTTCCAGCTGACAAGCTCAGCATCTTTAACCACTGAGCCTTTGTGCCTCCTAAGCAGAAACTAAGCCACGTTTTAATACTGTTATTCTTTTGGACAGGAAGGCAGTTAAATCAGGGCTATGCACCTGAATACACATCTAAACCAAAAGAAGTTTCCAAATCAGATCAGAATATTTAAACAAGGAGATGCCTGCAAAATAATTCACACGTTTTACAACTTTTATGCATGCCTCAAATAGGCTTATTTGTTTATGAAATTTATTGATGAGAGCTGGACACCCCCTCCCTTCCCCAGTGAGGAAATAATCAGACAAACTCACCTGACCCAGCAGCTGCCCCAGGCCAGAGGGCAAACACTTAAGACACAAGGTCAGCAGCTGCCCCAGATTAGATGGCACAATGAATAGATAGCAAACACTTAACATACACTGAAAGGAGAACTGGCTAGCAGCAATTAA
>NW_015388996.1:80745-82764 GCF_001527695.2 Protobothrops mucrosquamatus
AGGAAAGGCAGATTCAAACTCACCAATCAGAAATGACAAGTTTTGGAAACCACAAAAGGGTATAAAAACCCCTGTTTTAGAAACATTCTGTCTAGCTAGCCGGGGATTCTTGCTGAATTGTCACTCAACTAGATCCTCGTGAATAAACCTCTCTTTCCGGTAGCTGGCTTCACGATCTATTTTTCCTCGGCGCTGCGCTGAAGGGAGAAATCCCGGCTGGAAGAACCGAAAGGGGAAATTCCTCTCAACATTATCTACCGCCCATCTTGCCAGCTCTAGGTGGCTTACAACAAAGTAAAAACAACAGTGTAAAAACATTAAGAGAATAAATATTCACATTAAAAAAAAACAAGAGGGCAAGGAAGGGGACAAGACGCCAATCAGATGGCATCAAAAAAACCTCAGTCAGCAAGCCTGCCTCCACAGAGACTCAACTCTTCATGAATACATGAGTAATGTCCTTACAGTTGTATTGGCCTGGCTGATTTAAAGAAACTCAAGATTTCCTGGTTTGTTACCCATAAAAATAAGAATGAAATCTAGCCTTATCTAAGGTGGCTTTCTTGGATAAGCCAAATGTAACTAGGTGCTGCCACCTAGCGGCCACCTGCAAATGGATGTGCATTAGCGTGCATGTATATTTATGTCTACATTTATTTGTATATGTGTGTAATAAAATTATATAATTATACAATAGGCCCACCTGAATATTCTGCCCATAAAAGACATAACTGGCCCCCATTTTGCTGAGACACATATATGGACATCTTCCTTCCACATTTGACACCTGGCAAATCACCCCCAAATCACCTACCTTTCCAGAAATAAACACGCTGAAAGCTGGTGAAGAATTTGTCTGTGTCTTCTGCAAGCTCAGAAACTAAAAAGGGAAAAAATATTGTTGATTTCCTTATAGAATAGAGTAGAGTAGAGTAGAGTAGAGTAGAGTAGAGTAGAGTAGAATAGAATAGAATAGAATAGAATAGAATAGAATAGAATAGAATAGAATAGAATAGAATAGAAGCTGGAAGAGACCTTGGAGGTCTTCTAGTCCAGCTCCCTGCTCAAGCAGGAGAACCTATACCATCTCAGACAAGTGACGGTCTAGCCTCTTCTTTAAAATCTCCAGTGATGGAGTGCCCACGATTTCTGGGGTAAGCTATTCCACTGGTTAATTGTCCTCACTGTCAGGAAGTTTCTCCTTAATTCTAGGTTGCTTCTCTCTTTGTTCAGTTTCCAACCATTGTTTCTGGTCCTGCCCTCTGGTGCTTTGGAGAATAACGTGACCCCCCCCTTCTTTGTGGCAGCCCCTCAAATACTGGAATACTGCTATCACGTATCCCCTGTTTCTTCTTTTCTTTAGACTAGCCAAACCCAAGTCCTGCAACGGTTCTTCTTATGATTTAGTCTCCAGGCCTTTGATCATCTTAGTTGCTCTTCGCTGATTTTTTTTCCAAACTCTCAACATCTTTTTTGTGATATGGTGACCAAAATTGGCTTTTCTAAGGAGTCACCATTGGTATCCGTTTTATCCATTTATTTATTTATTTATTTATTTTAATTTATATCCCGCCCTTCTCCCGGACGGGACTCAGGGCGGCTCACAACATATATTTAAAACAAAGGTGTGTATACAATCCCCCCCTATAAAACCGAATTAAACCAAATTTTAGAGTTGTGTTATTTACAAATTCCTTAAAATGAACCCAATATAAAATCCTCCCTAGGCCAGGTCCGCTTGCTGGAAAAGCCATGTCTTGAGGGCGCGACGGAAGGTAAGGAGATCCGGAATCGTCCGAATCTCAGGGGGTAGTTCGTTTCAGAGGGCAGGGGCACCCACAGAGAAGGCCCTCCCCCTGGGGGTCGCCAGCCAACATTGCTTGGCCGACGGCACCCTGAGGAGACCCACTCTGTGGGAGCGTACCGGTCTATGGGAGGGAATCTGCGGCAGAAGGCGGTCTCGGAGATAACCGGGTCCTATGCCATGAAGCGCTTTAAAGGTGGTAACTAACACCTTAA
>NW_015388997.1:0-6229 GCF_001527695.2 Protobothrops mucrosquamatus
TAATAATAATAATAATAATAATAATAATAATAATAATAATAATAATAATAATGTAGGAAGGGATCTTGGAGGTCATCTAGTCCAACCCCCTGCTCAGGCAGGAAACCCTACACCATTTCAGACAAATGGCTGTCCAGTCTCTTCTTAAAAACTTTCAGTGTTGGAGCATTCACCACTTCTGGAGGCAGGTTGTTCCACTGATTAATTGTTCTAACTGTCAGGAAGTTTCTCCTTAGTTCTAGATTGCTTCTCTCCTTGATTAGTTTCCATCCGTTGCTTCTTGTCCTGCCTTCAGGCGCTTTGGAGAATAGGTGATTCTGTTCTCCTTTTCATGCCATTTCTTCCTGCTTGTCTGCCTGCCTGCTTGACTTCCCTGCACGTTATTCTATACAGGTACAGTAGTCCTCTACCTATGACCACAATTGAGCCCCAAATTTATGTTGTTAAGTGAGACATTTGTTAAGTGAATTTTGCCCCATTTTACAACATTTCTTGCCACAGCTGCTAAATGAATCACTGCAGTTGATGAGTTAGTAACCCAGTTGTTAAGTGAATCTGGCTTCCCCATTGACTTTGCTTGTCAGAAATTCACAAAAGAGGATCACATGACCCCGAGAGTCTGCAACGAGCATAGCATAGCATCCAGAGGCCCATCATCTGAATTTTGATCACATGATCATAGGGATGCTGCAAATGTTTGTGAAAAACTGTCATAAGTTACTTTTTTCAGTGTCGTTGTAACTTTGAATGGGCACTAAAATAATTGTTGTAAGTCAGAGGACTACCTGTATAAGTTGTAAATATTGATACAAATAACCCATTGATAGCTACCATCTGGCACCGAGACAGCGGGATCATCTGAGTGATCATAGACACATGGCTAGTTATTATAATGTTAGTTATGGTGATAGTTATTGTAATTAGCCATGCTGAAGCATGCATTCACCCACTGTCTGAATGCATAGAGCAATGTTTCTCAGCCTTGGCAGCTTTAAAATATGTGGATTTAAATTCCCAGAATTTGCCAGACGGCATACGGTAGTCGTTGGCAAATTCTGGGAGCTGGAGTCCATACATCTTAAAGTTGCTAAAGTTGAGAAACACTGTCATAGAAGGAAGACAGACTTTCATTTGCCTGAAATCTAACCTAATCACAGATACTTGTGGGTTAATGTCAGATGTTCATTTGTTCTTACAGCAGGTCTGCATGGCAGGTTTTTTTTATTACTAGCAGGGAAATATGTCCAAATGTATCCATTGAACCAAGGTCCAACAGGAATCCCTTAGAATGTACAGATATACTTCAGGGGTGCATCCAATTTTCTGTTTAGAAATAATGTAGTTATGAACTGCTTCTAAAATTCTACCAAGATAGCAAGTTGGGGAGAACAGTTTAAAATGGTGCATACCAGGTATCTTTCTTCTGGCTTGAATTATCTTTACTTTAATTTTGTGCTTAATTCCCAGAAGGTCTTTTTGAACTCAAAAAGCATTGAAAGAAACATATTAGGAAAATCCTTACACAGCTATTTCTAAACCACTACAAGAGACAGAGACACATGTTTGAAATCTGGAGCTATGTTTGTGCCACTAGATCTCAGTCTCCAAATATCACATATTGCTTGGCCTGTCAGCCTGGGTGTGTTATTAAGTGCTGATATATTTTTAAAGCATGTTCTTCCACTGTGCCAAGCACAGCTCTCTCTCCTAGTTTGAGTTGGGTCTATTTAATAAATAAATAGCACATAATTCCCTGTACTAATAAGGGTAAGAATGTATACTGCAGTAATTAAAATGGCGTGTTCTAAATATTTGTCTGTGGTTAAAGGAAAATATGTAATTTTACAGCCCAAGAATATGCTAGAACAACTGCTTCGGCATAGATAATACTTAGCGTCCAAGAAAAATACATGATTAAAGAGCCATACTCCAATAAAACGCATGCACACACTTAACTGGCAGTTTGGGGGAAATTTCCCAGCTGCAGCTGTTACTGTGTGATGCTGTGTAGTGATTCAGGCAAAGTTCTTATAATCTTGAGACTTCTTAATGAAGCCTGACCAAATTACAGATAGTCCTCAACTTAGGGCCACAACTGAGTCCAAAATTTATGTTTCTAAGTCAGACATTTGTTAAGTGAGTTTTGTTCCATTTTACAACTTTTCTGGCCGCATTTGCTAAGTGAATTGCTGCAGTTCTCAAATTAGTAACAAGGCTTCCCCATTGACTTTGCTCGTACGAAGGTCGCAAAAGGGGATCACGTGACCCCAGGACACTGCGACCGTCATAAATGTGAATCAGTTGTGAAGCATCCAAATGTAAATTGTGTGGACCATGGGAATGCTGCAACGGTCATAAGTATGAAAAATGGACATAAGTCACTTTTTACAGTGCCATTGTAACTTGGAACAGTCATTAAATGAACTCTTGTAAGTCGAGGATTACCTGTGAGAATACTGATTTCAGAAAGATCTCACAAGACTTTTGTTGTTATGGGATGGCAAGGCTTAGCTGTACCTACTTTTTTGTGCCACTAGTGGTTTCACAGAAAAACACCCCAAATGCAAGAGATATGATTACCTATTAAATGTCACAGAAAAAAAGGAGGTCATAAAAGTATGCAGGAATTATTCCTGGAAATGATGATGATGATGATGATGATGATGATGATGATGATGATGATGATGATGATGATGATGATGATGATGATGATAATAATAATAATAATAATAATAATAATAATAATAATAATAATAGGCTTTGAAAGAATATCTGAAGAACAATGATGAAGATGCACTGAAATTAGTATATCAGGAAGGCTTATTGACTACTGGAGAAACCAAACTGGCCTACAAGAAAGACCAAATGAAGAACAGAATAGAGCAGTGGTGGCGAACCTATGGCACAGGTGCCAGAGGTGGCACTCCGAGCCCTCTCTGTGGGCACACGTGCCATTGCCCCAGCCTTGCCTCCCCCTGCGACCCTCTCCTTACCAGCAGCCCCCTGGAGGAGAGTCACCCCTGAGCGTAGCCCACCCGGAGCAGCGCAGCCAAGGACATAACAGCCAGGCAGCATAGACAAGACTCTGCCCTCACGGCCCATCATGAAGTTGATGCTTTGGGGCGCGGGCAGAGGGCATGGCCACCATGGCGCTGCTGGGCTGCCTGGGCAATCTGCGGCAGGCCCTGGAGGCGGTGAGTGGTCCTGCGGGCAGGTGGGGTGGGGGCGGGGCAGGGGATGGAGCGGGGCGGGGCAGTTTTTGGGCACTCGGTCTCTAAAAGGTTCACCATCACTGGAATAGAGGCATGGGAAGGCAAAGCACTACATGGCCAGTACATTAAAAAAATAGCTGGGAAAGCAGATAATAATAAGACCTGGCAATGGCTAAGAGCAGGAAAATTGAAGAAAGAGACCGAGGGACTAATTCTGGCTGCAGAAGACTAAGCCTTAAGGACAAATGCATACAAAGCCAAAATTGAGAAGACAGCAACAGACAGTAACTGCCGCCTATGCAAAGAAGCTGAAGAAACAGTGGACCACCTGGTAAGCTGCTGCAAGAAGATCACACAGACTGACTACAAGCAGCGGCATGACAAAGTAGCAACAATGGTGCATTGGAAGATCTGCAAGAAATATCATTTGCCTGTAAGCAAGAGAACTGGTGGGATCATAACATAGAGAAAGTCATAGAAAATGATAAAATTAAACTGCTCTGGGACTTCAGAATTCAAGCAGACAAGCACCTGCAACATAACACCCCAGACTTAACAATTGTCGATAAGAAAGACAAAAAAGTCTGGATAGTGGACGTGGCAGTGCCTGGAGACAGCAGAATAGACGAGAAAGAACTGGAGAAGATAACAAAATACAAAGACCTACAAATAGAAACAGAAAGACTGTGGCAAAGGCAAGCAAGGATAGTACCAATAGTAATAGGCGCCTTGGGTGCAATCCCAAAACAACTGGAGCACCACTTGTACACCATTGGCATTGACAAATTCGCCATTAGTCAATGGCAAAAGGCGGCCTTACTAGGAACTGCTTCCATCCTGCGACAATATCTGTAATACCATCAAACATCCACATCTGCCTATCCCAGGTCCTTGGTAAGGACTCGATAGGTAGACAAATTGCCAAATCCAGTCTGAACATTGCCTGACTGTGTGATTAATAATAATAATAATAATAATAATAATAATAATAATAATAATAATAATAATAATAATAATAATAATAATAATAATAATAATAATAATAATACGTTGGAAGGGACCTTGAAGGTCATCTAGTCCAACCCCCTGCTCAGGCAGGAAACCCTATACCATTTTAGACAAATGGCTGTCCAGTCTCTTCTTAAACTGATTACTTCAAATGTAGCCTTTGCCCACGATGTCATATGCAAAGTCCCCTGGTTTTTCTGCGAAGCCGGCAGTGAATTTTAACCACCTTCTTCATGAGTGAGTGGAACAGAATGTGGTTGGCAACGTTCATGGGGTGAGAAACAACTGAGGGAGGGTGGTGGGCTGGAATAGAAGGGTTCTGTGAATATAATGTACTTGGGCCTGGCTTTTGTAACATCCAGAGAGACTTCCTAAGAATGAGAGATACCATAAACTGAAAGGATGGAAATGTCATTGATACCAGCCTCCTAGAGCAGGGGTCTTCCAACTTGGCCCTTTTATGACCAACGTGCCTGGCTGAGGAATTCTGGGAGTTGAAGTCCACAAGTCATAAAAGGGCCAAGTTGAAAGACCCCTCTCCTAGAGGTTTGGGGGGCATGCTTGTAATAAATTCTACCGAGAGTTTAAATGTTGTGATATTACTTTACTGAGTCCATCTCCATATGAAAAAAAATGTTGATTTGCTGGCTTCCTCAAATCTTAACACTGGTTTCCTATCTAGTTTTGGTTCAGTCAAGAACTTTCCATTCTTATTTTCAAAAATTTCCATAGTATTAGGGCTCTGCTTTTATATTCCAATGCAGGAGTCCTCAACCCCCGATCCTTGGACCAGCACCATTCTGCGGCATGACAGAAACTGGGCCATACAAACAAGTGAAGCCCCATCCACGGGACGCAGGCAACATGAGAAACCACGCCCCCTCTAATCCTTGGAAAAACTTATTTAGAATAGAATAGAGTAGGAAGGGACCTTGGAGGTCTTCTAGTCCAGCCCCCTGTTCAAGCAGGAGAACCTATACCATCTCAGACAAGTGACTGTCTAGTCTCTTCTTAAAAATCTCCAGTGATGGTGTGCCCACGATTTCTGGAGGCAAGCTGTTCCACTGGTTAATTGTCCTCACTGTCAGGAAGTTTCTCCTTAATTCCAAGTTGCTTCTCTCTTTATCAGTTTCCAACCATTGTTTCTCGTCCTTCCCTCTGGTGCCTTGGTGAATAACATGACCCCTTCTTCTTTGTGGTAGCCCCTCAAATACTGGAATTCTGCTATCATGTCTCCCCTATTTCTTCTTTTCTTTAGACTAGCCAAACCCAAGTGCCCAGCCATTCTTCGTATGTTTTAGTCTCCAGGCCTTTGATCATCTTAGTTGCTCTTCTCTGAATTGTTTCCAAACTCTCAACATCTTTTTTGTGACATGGTGACCAAAATTGGCTGCAGTATTCCAGGTGTGGTCTTACTGGGTTTTATAAAGCGGTACTAATACCTTGTGTGATCTTGATTTTATGCCTCTGTTTATACAACCCAGAATTGTATTAGCTTTTTTGGTTGCTGCTGCACACTGCTGGCTCATAGTCAAGTGATCGTCCACTAGGACACCAAGGTCCCTCTCACAGTTACTGTTTTTGAGCCAGGTCTCGCCCAATCTGTACTTGTACCTTTGATTTTTCCTGCCCAAATGTAAAACTCTGTTTTTCTCCACATTGAAACTCATTTTGTTGGAGAGGGCCCATTGTTCAAGTTTGTCAAGATCTTTTTGGATCCTCAGTTTGTCTTCTGGGGTGTTGGCTACTCCTGTCAGTTTGATGTCATCTGCAAACTTGATGTGTTCCCCTTCAATTCCCTCATCTAAGTCATTGATGAAGATATTGAAGAGTACTGGGCCTAAGATGAAACCTTGTGGTACCCCACTGCTTACTTCTCTCCATGTGGATGTAGTGCCATTGAGGACTACTCACTGAGTACAGTTTGCCAGCCAGCTACAGACCTATCTGCTGGTGATGTCTATTCCATCTTTTTCTAGCTTACCAAGGAGTAGGTTGTGGTCTACTTT
>NW_015388997.1:6359-48848 GCF_001527695.2 Protobothrops mucrosquamatus
TGGTTCTAAGATAACATCTGCCAGCTCCTTCAAGAACTCTGGGATGTAATCTGTCGGGTCCCGGTGATTTATACTCATCAAGGTTGAATAGGTGTTCTCTTACCATTTTCTTGCTTATTTTAATTTTTGTTTCTAGTTTGTCTTTTGCAGTGGTTTTTTGGTATGTTGGGCTATAGTTTCTTTTTGTGTGAAGACTGATGCAAAGTATGAGTTAAGCAGCTCTGCTTTCTCCCTGTTGCCTGTTATTTCCTTGTCATCTTCTCTCTTTAGTGGACTTGACTTTTTTCTTGTTGTTCTTGTTGATTTCCATGGAACTGGTCCCTGATGCCCAAAAGGTTGGGGGCCACTGTTCCAATGCATATCTGGGATCTTTGCTCCTCCAATTTTACATCTGTCTGCTATCCCTGAGGAAGCCTGGTCCTCCTCAATTGTTTAGACTTCCCAAATTCCTCTTGCTTCCTTCAGATTTGTTCTAAATGTCTGTTTTTGTCTCTGAAGCCACTAGTTGTTGTTTCCATAGCTGGACCAGAGGTCTGAAGAGGAGAGGAGAGGAGATGGGAGGGGAGGGGAGGGGAGGGGAAAGGAAGGGAAGGGAAGGGAAGGGAAGAAGAGGAGAGGAGAGGAGAGGAGAGGAGAGGAGAGGAGAAGAAATGTGAGACAATGGTGGTGCACAAGAGGAAACAGTGAAAGGTGAAAAAGATAAATGATGGCAATTGCTGAGAAAGAGGGGAGAAAGAAAATATAGTGATAATGGGGGAGGGGGCAGACAGTCAATGATGCCTCCCCTACCTGTTATACCGTCCTTCACCTTCACCCATAACCCACCCCAAGGGATACAGCTTCCCATGGCATCACCAGTGGATGGATTGTAACTGTCATGTCTACAAGAGTTCCCTCTTCCAATTATTCCTCCTCTGGTATCAGAATATAGAGCCCCATATTACAGTCTTGTCCAAGCTGTAAGATCTGCAACTACACTTGCCAGTTATCCAGGGAACATCCCAAAACAGTATCACAGCTTTCCTTAGCTTAGTTGCCCGCAATCATATCAGCCGAGGGTGCACATGGAATTTTATCTCATTGGAAAGAATCCAAAGAATTCAAGAATTAGTAACTGAAGATTCCATATCCGGTTTGATCTCATAGTGCACTTAAACTTGGTGGTTAGAGAAGATAATCTGCCGGTACAGCAATTTCCAATTTTGGGGCCTGGCGCAAAACCAAATGTTCCTTTTTAGGCCCAGTATCAATTTGAGTTTTGCAGCTATACTTTTGCCATCTCTCCTCCCCAGCAAAAATAAAAATAGGCTTCTGAAATACACTACATATTTCTGAATCTACATTCAAAGATCTAACTTGAATTTACATTCAAAGATCTAATTTCTGCGTCTGCTATAACCCAAGCAAAGCATTTTGATGCACCGTTTGTCAATGGCTAGGGATCTGTTTGTATTTAACAGTCACTGGAATTTTGAATATATATGTTTTCTAAGCCTGTATGTTTGCATTTTTCTATAATATTGACATACATTATAGGGCAGTGATGGCGAACCTTTTAGAGACCGAGTACACAAACTGCAACCCAAAACCCACTTATGTATTGTCGGGTGCTGGTTGGGCGTGACTCATTGGATGGGTGTGGCCAATTGGGTGGGCGTGGCTGCGGTGGTAATGGCAGACTGGATGGGACTAAAAAGTTCAATCAATCAATTCCAACTTTGCGAGATCTTTTTTTTCCCGTGAGAAATTGAAATTGATTGATTGAACCTTTTTTTTTTTGCACACGGCGGCAGAGGCCTAAAGCGAAAAGGTTTTATAAAACCCAGCTGAAGGCCTAGGACTGGGGCGACGGCACGGGTGCCCACAGAGAGGGCTCTGCGTGCCACGTGTGGCATGTGTGCCATAGGTTCGCCACCACGGTTATAGGGAAATCAGCCTGTGCTGAACAAAGGCAAACTGGGACTTACAAAATTGAGCACTAAGACTACCAAACTTTCTGGGAGACTGACTCAGGAGGCCCATTAGAGAAAGAGGTTCCCCCATAGAGAGAAAACTCACCCCTCAAACATCTCCTTGCTGCACTAACAAACACTTTCCACTGTTGCTTTCTTAGTGTCAGGCAGAGAAATGCTCCTGCATTATTATTTTTTTGCTTCTAGTTCCCAGTCCATATGATGAAAGAGAATTTCCTTTTGATTTTTTTTCCCAAAGACACATTTTCATGGATGAGTTGTGGTGTTGAGCACTTCCAGATGCTAATGTTTCTCGCCTTATGAGCTGCATGCACTTCTGCCAATTAGATGTAGCCTGCACACCAGCAGGCTAGATCTGTGAAGCCAATTTCTCAAATTTTGGGTAACCTGTTTGTATCTCCTCTTCTTTGCTTCAGGAACCAATGAAACTTGCACTCCCCGAAGTTCAACAAGGGTTTGGCTATCCCACTGGAGGGCTGACTCATTTTCTCAGTGGTAGCATTTTAACAACAGTGTGTTCAAGGAATAGATCAGGAAAGGCTGTGGATTCCTTAGATCAAAAGCCCTGTTCTTCTTTTGGACCTGTCCCCAAACTGGGGAAGGAGTCAAGTCAAATCTTTTTATTTTGAATATGTACCAGCAAAGGGAAAGGAATCAGGAGATATCGCTAGCCATAGAAAAATGGGAGAAAAAATAAATGATTAAATAAGTAAGCAGAAAGGAAAGCAGTGAACCATGGGATTTGGTATTGGTTTCCTTGCCATGGACCCTCTTGCTGCTCTCCTGTTAGGATTGGTCTTTAAAAACTTGCATGCACTGGCAAAGGAGCTAGGCGTATTGATGGCCCAAAGTAGGTTTCTTGTTCTGCTTTCTTCTTGTTCCTTTCATTGATTGAGCCCTGCATTCCTATCCAGGAAGTGTTAGTTTTCTAAAAGGCTGCAGTTACAATAGCTTGATTCATGGCCCCACAATTCCTATCTGCATTCTTAAGCATCACCCCATCCCGCCTCTTGCCAAACTTCCTCAGATATGTATCCCTTAGAGGTGGTGGAGTTTTGGATGAAGATGGTGGGGAGAGCCTTATAGCTATGTTATCCACCTACCGTATTAAGCAACCTCAAATACAGTTTCAACTCAGTGATAAAGGTTGACCAATAACCCATCAGATTAAGATAAAACAGAGTGGAACTCTTGCACAAATAGAGAGGTCTGTTGCTTCTATTCTATAAAGGGGGTTTCTTTATTCCGGATTAATTTAATAGGGTTAGAGTAGGTTTTGTTTTGTTTGGGAGACCCTATTTTGAATCTGAGATTACTATATTTTGGGAAGGAGAGAAGGAAACTGAATTTGGACTGCACGATTTGACTTAAATATTAACTATCAAAAGGCTACCAGTTGCTGTGGATTGACTAGGGAGCATAACTTCTTTTATTCACGTGTCTGTGTGTGTGTGTGTGTTGTTGAGAGGGAGTGGTGAGTTATATTGAAAGGTTTTTATGTTTAATCAAAGAGACAGTTGGATAATTAAAACTATTAAAATTGATAGGGCACTAGGCCTAGATAAATTACATCCTAGCTCTCGAGCAGTTAGGATGGCCTCTGGCAATGATTAGGGTGGGAAGAGAAAGTATATGACATGATTCGGAGAGGAGATAAGAGCCAAGATACATGTTCTTAGTGGTTAATTTATAGGTGTGTTTTTTTTAAAGAGAGAAAAAGGGGAAAATTCCTTCCCTCAAAAGAAGGAAGACAAAAGATATAAAGAGAAAAACTTTGAGCGTTGTAATTGCCATCACTCCCTGCTGGTTTCAAACGGTGTTTATTATTCATATAGGATTCTCAGTATTCATAGTGTTTGGGATTAAAATAAGGAAGGGCCAAATATAGTTTCCCATCTCAAGAATGTGCCATCTTAATTTTGACCGAGAAAGACATGGCAAAGAAAGGAAAAAAGGAACAAAGGGAGGATATAGTTTGTACAAATACCAACCTTTCACTAAATATAGGCTTAGTGGTTTAGTTACAATGTCGGATTGGTTTATTTTTTTTTAAATGCAAAGTTAAACAGAATATAGGCTCATAATCCCCCAATTTCCCATACACCCCTGATCTCTCCACACTCCAATGCTTTAAGATGGGTGGTCTACTTTTGTTGATGGGGGCATGTTTAATAATGGAGGAGGTAAAAACTGCAGAAGGTAAGGCAGTGATGCCAAGTGGGTGGGGCCTTGTGCCAAACGTAGACATTTGTTTTCCCAAATTTTGAGGTGGTAGGGGAATTTGTGAGGGCCTATCTTAGGCTTCTTTAAGCCTATATTTTACATTTTAGGGCTTACATCATAGTTTAATTTTTTCCCCTACTTTAGAACAGCAGTTTACATAGGCCAGCCCTTTTTAGCAAAATAGAGAGGGCTACCAACAAAGGGGTCTTGGTTCACCCATTGCCCTGTGTCCTTATGTCTCCAAGCCAGCTTTAACATGTGTTTTTGCAGCTGGACTTAGCTTCAGGATGAAGGTAACTCTGGAAAAAAATGCCTTAAAGCAGCAGCAAAGAGTAGAATGAGGAAAGCAAGGAGATGATCTGTCCTTTCTTCTCTTTATGCCTCTTGTTGCTGAACTCTTGACAAACAGATGCTTATTGGACAGGAATGAAAGCTGATGGGGCAAAAAGTTCATAAACTATTGCTTCTTGAAATTATGTATTGTATTGTATTGTATTGTATTGCATTGCATTGCATTGCATTGCATTGCATTACATTACATTACATTACATTACATTACATTACATTACATTATATTATATTATATTATTACATTTTGACAGCAAAGATGCCCCACAATGTTACTTAAACATTTCCTATTTTAGGTTCTTTTCTTTGCTTTCATCAATGCTTCTTGATGAACATAGGTAAGGGGTTAGTGATGGCTGACTAATTTATTCATTCATTTTTAATCCCACCTTTATTATTCTTATAACTCAAGACGGCAAACATATCTAATACTCCTTCCTCCTATTTTCCCCACAGCAATAAGCCTTTGAGGTGGGTTAGGTTGAGAGGCAGTGACTGGCCCAAAGTCACCTATACCAAGGTCTCACCTCATGCCAGGTGAGACCAGAACTCAGAGTCTCCTGGTTTATAAAGGGCTTTTCTGCCCTGCAGTCTTTAACTGCTTGACTCCTGTGTGTAAACAGCTGGAAAAGAAGCCAGCTTAAATGATCCCTTTCCAGATTTCAATTTCTTCCTCCACTTCGTCCATGGTCATGGACTGGCCTTCTCCCCAGAATGTGCATACAATGGCCACTGATGGTTGGACCCACCTATTTATCTCTCTCACACACAAACGACAGGAGAGCAAGCCCTTTGCCACTGGCATATCTTTGAGAATGTGTGGTTTCCATTGGTTCAACATTTTATATGAGCTACGTTCACTGGCTTGCCCCCTATGCTTGCTACCTTTCCATTTGGCATCTCCCCACATAGAGCCAGGAAAAGAATGAAAAGAAAGTTCCATTTCATTCTGGTGGGAAGTAGAAATTGATAGAACTCTTGTCAATTTCCCCCAATTTTACTGTTCACTGTTTCACCTCTCCTTAATGAACTTGTAAAACAAAACAAAACAAAATGTTCAGGATTTCACTAGTGCAGTCTCTTCCCCTTTAGGCTCCCAGGTTGAGATTCTTTGGGGAGGGCAAGTGGCCCAAGAAGATGGCCATGGAGGACAGTAACTGGGGCCATTCCTGTAGCCAGAGTAGCCAGAGGACAGGGAGACATTTGCCTGCAATGCAGCCAAGTACAGCAGGCAAGCCAAACTGTGCCACTTCAGCTAACACAAGTTGGAAATCAGGACTTTTGATAAGTCACAGAAGAGGACAAACAGAGCTTGTCTTCCCAGTGGGCTGGGGCTGGATTGATGGTGAAGTTTTCTGTTCCTGTCCACAAGAATTACCCATATTTTTGCCAGGGCAATTCATATCCATCAAGCTGATGAGCCCATAAATTCTCTCCAGTCAGGATGGGATAAATTGATGGGTTTATTCCTGGTCCACATCAGCCCTCATTTCCGAATAAAATAACCTGGTTATTTTAAAATTAAAAATTGACATAAACATTCACATGGAGATACATACCCAATATTTTTGGAATGTCATTTCTCACAAAGCACAATTTATGGAATACCTTTGTAAATCCAGTCAGTTATAACATACCCGTTCTAAAGCACAGCCCGATATACTTTGAAGTTGAGATTTCCATCACAAACGTGGGGAAAAAATGCAAAGTCAAGTGAAGAACTGCATTCTGATCGGCTCATGAATTCCGAGATGCAACTGAAATTCATAAAATTTGGCCTCAGTATTGTTAGCGGAGAAATAAAAGTATTGGGGAGGGAGCATTAGTCTCACTGAACAAAATGACTCTGTGACCTCTGAGAAATGGGAGAGAAGAGAAGATGCGGCTGAATCTCATCGAACCACTATGGCCTTGAAAAGTGCCTTGCCACCTTCATACCCAACCAAGCAGTAGAGGTCCCTCTTCCTGGCCTGCTGCTAAGATGTATCTTGAGTTCAGCTTGAAAGAAGCAACAAGTTCCTGGACTTTAGCTTCTGGCCAGAACAATCAATCAAAAGTGATGGCTCATGTTTATGTTTGGGCGAGTCACAGAACAACCACGAGGATGTTGACATGCCTGGCTGACTTGGCATGGAAGAGGCAACCCTTGGTCAAGTGCTCCGTGCTGGCAAACATTTAGGGAGAGGGACTGCGAGAATATTAATAGTCCGAGGATAGTCACGGGGTCCGTTCAGAGTTCCTTCACTGTTCTAACCTCTGGAGGAGAGGAGAGCAAGCACCCATTTTACCTTGCTTTGCCAAGTTTTATGTTTTTGGGTGAAACTTTCTTTGCAGCATATATGACGTTTTGACTCCACTTCTTAATCAACCAGTATCATCCAGTAAATCACATTAGAAAAAAATTAACTTAGTTGTCCAAGTGTAATTCCCTCCTTCTTTTCCCTCTCCCACAAGTAGCTGGCTGCATCTGCTGTGTAAAAAGACAGTTAAACACTTACTGATTACTGGGGAAAGAGTTCACAGGGAAACCTATTCCTCTTGTGGCATTCTGCCAGATTCTATCCTCTCACCTTGAAAGAGGCCTGAGATTGCAAGCAAGGGAGAAAGTCCAATTGCTTAGCGGAATGGCTAAATGGGGCAATATTAGCTGTTCCTTAAATACTGTTTTTGTAACTCATGAGCTAACAGTCCCAATGTTAGAGGGTGATGTTCATCTATAAATGCCACCAAGCATCTACATGCTTAGGACCTAATAACTTAAACAAATCAACCCAAGTCTTATGCATTCTGATGGGCTGGGAAGGCTTTCTTCAATTTAGCAATGTGGTGGTTAGTAGCAGGACTTCTTGGTGGCAACCTCCCTGTCATGGGAGTCCTCAAAAGAGGTTTCTTAGCCTATATCTAGGTGGCCAATGAATACTTGTCTGTTGTCAAGTATTTGAACAGCAGTTCAAATACTGCAGTTCCTGTCAGGCGTAAGGAACCAGAATAACTCCTTGAACAGACCAAAGCAGTTTCTTTATTGTTGATCACCTATTGTACAAGAATCTCACCAGACTGACTGCTCTTCCTTGGAAACTGGTAGATAACAGTTTCACTAATCTGGCCTATATCACAGTCTGGTTTAGAAGCATCACTGCTTCAGACAGGAAGACGGTGCAGAGACTGGTGAGGATGGCTTAAAAGATTATTGGCAATTCCCTCCCTTCGATCCAGATTTAAGCGTTGCTTGAGCAGGGTCCATAAGATTGTCTGGGACACTACACATCCTCTTCACGACCTGTGTTCCTTGTTAGCTTCTGGGAGGAGGCTCTGTGGTATCCGAAGCAGAACATCAAGATTTAGTCACAGTTTTGTTCCATACAGTATTAACCTTGTGAACTCTAAAGCTTCCTCCTTCTGTTATGTATTCAAGTTGGATAGGGATTAGTATTTATATGTTGCTTATATGTAAAGGTGTAGGTCTATACATATGTTGTATATAGTATGTTTAAATGTGTGTTATGTATGTGTACACTTTGAGAGCAAGCAACTAAGTTTCATTTTTAATGTGTGCCATTGTGCCCACAGTAAAAAATGACAATAAAGGTTATCTATCTATCTATCTATCTATCTATCTATCTATCTATCTATCTATCTATCTATCTATCTATCTATCTATCTATCTATCTATCTATCTCAATGGTCTTCAGACTTGGCCCTTTTATGATTTGTGGACTTCAACTCCCAGCATATTGGCTGAGGAATTCTGGGAGTTGAAGTCCACAAGTCATAAAAGGGCCAAGTTTGAAGACCCCTGGTCTATCTCATTTCCTCCCACAGAGTGACTCCATGCAGGAACCCCTCTTTATTTCCCCCTCTCCTTTGGCTGCTGACTCCACATCACCACCACTGCTCCAGGATCAGATTAGCAGTCAGGCAGTCTTTTTAGTGATGTTTTAAATCTTTGGGCAATGCCTGTATGGTTTTGTTTTGGGAAGTGCTCAACTAGGTGGCAGCCCTGTCTGACCTTGGCTGATCCAGGAGAGCTAAGCAGGGTGAGGTTTAGAAGGAGGACCTCTAGGACAGGCTGAGGCTGTAGGCTAATTGAAAATAAACATTTTTTAATGGGAATAAGTAGAAAGGCCAAATTACCCCATGACACGATCATATTACATGATCTGTAGTCGCTAGAAGTAGAATTCAGCTCAAAGAAGATGTTATATTTTGCGGGAGGCGTGTGGTTTGTTGTTGACTTATTTATTTTCACTCAACTTTTCTTTTTTTGGGTCTGCCCTGGGCTCCTTCAGGAGCAAGAGCAAGAAATAAAATTCAATAAAGTTGCAGGTTTGGTGGGTGGGACTGTGACGTTCCTTTTCTTCTGGCTGTTCTTGGTTTTTAAAGCTGTTTTCCAGCTATTTTAAACTGTAATCCTTTCTTTCCTTTCCCAAAATGCCACCAATCTTTAGCGCCTTGTAAATGAAGGATGTCCTGAGAGCTACGACGGAAAAAAGCAATCAGGCTACAGAGCCTACGAGCAACTTTGCAGCCAGTTTACCCACTTCGGTGCTGTCAGCACTTTACTCCTTCAAAGGTTTATCATACATTTCCTCAGTCGGCTGGCTTCAGAAAGTGGCCTGATGGAAGCTGAGTGAATGCACGCTTTCCCCAAGTTGAACTTCCAGACACAGCAAGAGGAGAGGTTTTTTACATGTGTAAGAAGGCGTCTGCTAGGGGTTAGCCTTAAGGCACCTGGCTAGAAACTGGGAGACCGTGAGTTCAAGTCCTGACTTAGACATGAAAGTCAGCTTGGGTGACCTTAGGTCAGTCACCCTCTTTCAGCCCAACCCACCTCACAGGGTTTTTGTGAGAAAAATAGGAGGAGGGAGGAGTATTAGGTATGTTCACTGCCTTGGGTTGTTTTTATAAATAAATAAATAGTTAGATATCAATAAAGGGGACTATTTGTAGTTCAGGGTTGAAATGAGTGGGGTCCTTGTTACTCTTTGAGCTTGGCTGTTTTCTTGCAGACTAGCACTGATGATGTTACCTAGGTTTAGGTAATGAAACATCTGCAAGAAAACAAGCCAGCTCAGAGAGCACCAAGAACCCCCCCCCCAAAAAAAATTAGATACGTTCACTGCCTTGAATTATTTATAAAAATAGTAAAGGTGGTATCAAGAAAATTAGGTAAAAAAAAAACTAGATGGAAAAAGTGCAACCTGATTTTGGAATGGTTTCCTGGCACCTTGTAACTGAGAACGCCATGATGTAACGGGCAATGTAAGTGATTTTACCCATTTCGTTACTGGATCCTGCTGATTTCAGAAGGAAATCAGACTTGAAAATTTATCCCAAAGCATAGGTGGTCCTCAACTTACAACCCCAGCTGAACCTAACATTTCTGTTGCTAAGTGAGACTATTATTAACTGAGTGTTGTTCTATTTTACAACCTTTTGCACCACTTTTACTAAGTGAATCACTGCAGTTAAGTTAGTAACATGCTTGTTAAATGAATCTGGCTTCCCCGTTGACTTTGCTTTCCAGAAGCTGATCACATGACCCCAGAACACCGCAACTGTCATAAATACATACCAATTGCCAAGCATCTGAATTTTAATCATGTGACCATAGGGACGCTGCAACAATTGTAAGCGTGAAAAATGATCATAAGTCACTTTTTCCCTTTGAACAGTCACTAAACATATGGTTGTAAGTCAAGGACAACTTGTATGACTTCACACATTTGGCAACCCTCAAACCACCCTTCAAAATGCTAAGGGCAGCCTTGGCCATTGAAAGGTTGCCCACTTCTGCCCTGATAACATTGGTTTGTTTTGGCTAATCATGATTTGTCCATCAAACCATGTTTAGACTGATGTGCATCCTGGGTGTTCCCTGCATGTCTAAAACGTGACAGGTACATTGATTTGGGGTTCAGTAGAAAGGCTGACTGGTGTTTGATCTGTGTGAATCCTGGTTTGGCATTTGGAGAATGAAGATGACTTAAGATGGTCATTCCACTGAGCTGCATGGGAGACGTTGTGAGAACATCACATGGGAAAGAGTCTGCCATGGCATGTTTGTACCAGGGTTAAGTGCACGCAGGGAAAGTTTCCAAGCCCAAAATTATCTCATCCATTTGGCATTTTGTTGACAACTTTTTATTTTTTTTTCAGTGCATGGTTTTTTTTCAGCTGTTTATTCTGATTTTCCAGGACTTGGGTTTCTAAGCATATCTTGTGTTCATATTGCCACATGAACACAAGGAACAAGAATACACTACAGACTGGCTTCAAAGGTGAGCGGAGAGACAGAACAAAACAACAATGAAGTTCATGTCAGTTTCACCAATACTGTATTCCGGGGGTGTCCAATCTTGGCACTTTTAAGACCTGTGGACTTCTATTCCCAGAATTCTAGCTGTCTTCATTCGTGGCTGGCTGGGGAATTCTGGGAGTTGAAGTCCACACATCTTAATGTTGCCAAAGTTGGACACCCCTGCTGTGTACTGTCACATTCTACACTCAGTTCTTCTTCTCCAAAGGCTTTTCCACTGAAAATTTCATAATCTGCTGTTAGTCTGGCTGTCCAGTTTGGGAATTCATAGTTATTCTATCTACAACATCTCCTTTCAGTTCAGCTGAGGGAAAACAAAAAGGAGCTTTGGATTTTCCACTCCAGAGCCCAGAAATACAGACCAAACAAAATTTTGTACGAAATCAGAAACACAAGAAGTAGCTGTGCAACAGTTCAATTTTGCTTGAGCTGAGAGAGGATGACTGGCCCAAAGCTTACTTCAAGATGAATTTGTATTTTGGTCTCCTCAATCCTCCTCCAATTTCCTTAACACTGTTTCATCCTAGGTCTATAAAATAATTTATTGGGAATACCACAAAATAAGGAAAACAATAATCACAAGAGTTTCCTTGTGGCAAATAATGGGTGGCAAATAAATTTAATAATAAATAAAATAAAAAATAAAACCCCACACAAAGAATTCAAAGTAAAATAGATACTCAGCATGGTTAAACTAGTTATTTATTATCTCTTTGCATATGCTTTAAGTCTCAACATATTCAGGATTCATTCCAGAGATGATGGTTGAAGGGAGAATATCTTGGCCTCCTTTATGAATGTTGTTAGGCAGTCCTCCATTTTCCTTTCTTCCTCTTTTTCTCCAAGTACCATTCTCAAGAATACAGAGGACAAGTGGAAGTCAGGAACTGACTATTGCTTTGACTCATTTAGCAAAATGCTCTGATATTCTGAACTTATCTAACACCTAAAAAAATATTTAGTGACTAAACTCAGCTTCCCACTTGGAGGAATTATAAAATATGGTGTGAAATGGGGTGGTATAAATAGGATTGCACCAAAGAGGCCTCTTTTATTAGGAACTGGGGAGAAGCCAAAGCAGACTCCCATTTATTCAAACCTGTTAGCTTGGGGTCAGTTTAACTGGTGCTTTGGGGGCTCTGAAACCAAAAGCGTTATTAGTTACTGGGATTTCTTAAAGCATCCAGCTCTTCTGTTAACAAAATAGGATTTATTCTAGGCTATGTGCATAAGTGAAATGTCTCTTAGTAACATTGTCCTATTCAGATTAGCTTCCTCTCCTAATTTTGGTATTCCTGCAACACACTAAGTGATGGTTTACTCAATTTGTCCAATCATCTGGGTCCACGCCGCTCATGGAGTCTCCAGGTTGCTAACTTTATTTTAACCTAGTATATTATATGAACCCAGCAACTAATACCATAGGTGTTTTTTGGATTGTTGCCTTATTGGCTTCAGAATACTTAAGCTTGGATGGATTTCCTTCTTGTTTTAGAGCTAAAGTAGGCTTTACACAGCAGGCACATCAACATATTCCCAGTTGCCTCTCTTTAATGAAATTTAGCTACTGGAAAATATAGTTGCTGGGAAAGAGTAACCAGTTTCCAGCCCATTCAGTGGGGTTGTCTTTGTTTCTTCCAGATTTTTTGGTGGTGTTTTTTTTTTAAGATGTGGGGAGAAGGAACGGTTAAACAGTCCCAGTTTCTTTCTCACTTCTTTCATCCATTGGTCATTTCTTGAGATGGTTTCCACGTTTGAATGTCTAAGTGTAAAGGAACATTTTAAGTCTGATGGCATTTTCAACATTTAGAAAAGCCAGACGTCTTGGAAAGCACACCATGAATTGGGGAAGGTTTTATCTCTGTGTGTCTTTGTGTGTGTATATCTTATGCATCATTCAATTAACATATAGAGCTTCTGGATTACGTGATTGATTGATCATGTGCCAACAAGTCATTATCAACTCTTAAAAGATCCCATACATAGATCTTCTGCATGGCAATCTGTCCCTAAGCTGGTCTTTCAGGTCTTCCAATGGTGCACCCATCACCACTGTAACTGAGTCAATCCACCTTGCTGCTGGTTGTCCTCTTCTTCTGAGCTATATTCTATGCAGATGTCTACTTCTTCTGCCTCCACTTGCCTATTTCCCCACCTTCTCAGTTTTAACCCTCCCCCCCCTTTTTTTTTTCCATGCTGAAGTCTCTGCCCTGGAGCTGATGCTGCTGTGCCTGTAACCTTTCTTTGCAGCTGCTTATGTGCTGCTGGTGCCAGCTGGAGAGCCCCTGATAAAAAAAAAATTGCTGACACATCAGAAATAAATGTGTTAGGAGCCTTTCACTATTATTATCTCATTATAACTTTTTCTGGCTCTCTCGAAGGATGGTAAACAATAGCTGTGTTTATTGGAGGTCATAAATTCATAAATATGCACCTCTGTGTGTGGTCTGCCAACAACTCTGATTTTATGTTCAGGGAGGGAGGGAGGGAGGGAGAGAGGGAGAGAGAGAGAGAGAGAGAGAGAGAGAGAGAGAGAGAGAGAGAGAGAGAGAGAGAGGAGTAAAAGCTGACTTTTTTTGACATTATCTTCTGTTGACAGACCCTGTTTACCTCATTTCCTAAAATGACATATCAGAATGCAATAACTAAACATGTGAAACCAGATTGTTAATTGAGATATTTCAGTCAGTTTGACCGAACTTTGTTTTTTTTCTTTCTCCACAGAGGAAAGCATGTAGAGAACATAATTCTGGAATGCGAAATTGATACATATTTTGCAGGAAAAACCAACAAGCTGGAGTCTTGTTTCCGGCCGGTTTGTACTCATGGACACTTTTTGAAAAAGCCACAAATGAAATTCCTCCTTCCTTTTTACAAACAGCACTGCAGAATCATCAATACATTTTCTTCTGCAGGGCAAAAGTGCACTTTGATAGGAATTCTCAAACTTTGGGTCTGGATCTTCCAGGGGGTCACTAACAACATGGAAGGCAGTGATCTGATTTTTCTTTCAACCTGACTCCACTTTCACTGGCACAGGAGGGGTTCCAGAGGGTGGCTGTAGCAACCCAGAATTTGAGATCTGTAATATAATCTGTCGATTAAAATTTAAATATTAAAATTGGATTTTTTTTTACATTGCCCAATCCAAATCCCATAAACATATTTGTTTCATTATTGAGAAGTCACACAAAATCATCCATCATTCCAAGAGTCACTGTACCACAAAATTTGAGAGCCTGTCCCATATGAGAAAGTTCCCTTTGGAAAAGCAGATACAAGAATAACAGAATAACAGAGTTGGAAGGGATCTTGGAGGTCTTCTAGTCCAACCCCCTGCTCTAGTAGGAGACCCTACTATTCCGGATAAATGGCAATGCAGTCTCTTCATAAAAACCTCCAGTGATGGAACTTCTGAAGGCAAGCTGTTCCACTGGTTAATTGTTCTAACTGTTAGGAAATTTCTCCTTAGTTCTAGGTTGCTTCTCTTTTTGGTTAGTTTCCATCCGTTGCTTCTTGTCCTGCCTTCAGGCGCTTTGGAGAATAGCTTGACTCCCTCTTCTTTGTGGCAACCCCTTGAGATATTGGAACGCTGCTATCATGTCCCCCCTCGTCCTTCTCTTCATTAAACTAGACATATCCAATTCCAGCAACCGTTCTTTATATATTTCACTGGAAAGACTCAAAAGTAGTTTAACAAAAGATTAACATTAGGGATGGAATGGGACGAAATTTCTTTAATTCTAAGGTGACCAACCATCCTCCTTTAGGGAGGACAATCCTCCTTTTGTAAGTTCTGTGCTCCCTCGAAAAGTGTCCTCCTACATATCCTCCTTTTCGATATTTGAAGACTAATCTGCAGGGCTTTTTTTTCTCTCTCATAGAACGCTCAGAACGGCGTTCCGGCACTTTTTTTTGATGGTTTTTTTTTCAACTTTTGCATGAGCTGTGCTACTCCCGCTATTGCTTTCGAAAGCCAATAGGAATTGCTGCTGAGCGCGCCAAAACACCCGGCTGGCAAACTTTGCACATGCAAGTTGTCTGTGTTATTGTTGCAATGAATAAAATGTTTCTTTTATTTACGATATTTTTTTCTTCAATTTATTTGTGTCCTCCTTTTCATTGTAAAAAAGTTGGTCACCTTATTAATTCCCACTTGAAAGTCAATTCAGGAAGACAGCCACTTCCTTCCAAATCACGCCAGCACTTTGCCAAGAAAGAAAACAGCAGTATAAAGAAAGGCCGCCCCTGCATATTTATGAGAAATTTCCTCAGAAATCCATTGCATTGGCAAAAATCAGGTGCATTAAATAAAACTGCAAACAAAAATACGTATGCTTAGAAATACAGGCATATTTTACTGTACATTTTCATGAAAGCAATCTCAACTGTGTGGGAGGAAACCATATTTAAAAATAGAAAAAAAAAACCAAAAAAATCCAAAGTGAGCAGATTCATTCATTCCAAATGTGAAAAAGAGCTGTACAGGTAGTCGCCAGCTTACAACACAATTTGAAACAGAACTTCTGTTGCTAAGTGATGCAGTCATTAAGTGAGCCACACCCAATTTTATGACCTATTTGCTGTAGCTGCTAAGTGAATCACACACAGTCGTTGAGAGAAAATGACTTCCCCCATCGGCTTTGCTTGTTGTAAACCCACTGGGAAGATCGCAAATGGCGATCACAGGACCCAGGGGGGTGCTGCAACAGTTGTAAATACAGGCAAAGGGCGACCACAGGGTCTCCGTCGTGGTTGTAAGTGCAAGGACTGGCTGTAAGTCCTTTTTTTCAGTGCCACTGTAACTCTGGATGGTCCTAAAGGAGGCGGTGGTGAGGCCCCTCCTTAAGAAGCCCTCCCTGGATCCAGATGTATTGGCTAATTATCGCCCAGTCTCCAACCTGTGCTTTGTGGCGAAGGTTGTTGAGAGTGTGGTTGCACAGCAGTTTCCTCGGCACCTGGAGGAAACAGTCTATCTAGACCCTCTCCAGTCGGGCTTCAGGCCGGGATACAGCACGGAAACGGCATTGGTCACATTGGTGAATGATCTCTGGAGGGCCCGGGACAGGGGTCATTCCTCTGTCCTAGTTCTTTTGGACCTCTCAGCGGCTTTTGATACTGTGGACCACAGCATCATGCTGCGGCGTTTGGGTGGGTTGGGAGTGGGAGGCACGGTTATGCGGTGGTTCTCCTCCTTCCTCACCGACCGTACGCAGTCTGTATTGGCAGGGGGACAGAGGTCGACCCCAAGGCCCCTAACTTGTGGGGTCCCACAGGGGTCGGTCCTCTCTCCGCTTCTGTTCAATATTTATGTGAAGCCGCTGGGGGAGANCGCGGGCGGTGTTGGGAGGGACTCGTCGCTCCCATATAACACCGCTGTTGCGCGAGCTGCATTGGCTGCCTGTGGCCTTCCGGGTGCGCTTCAAGGTGTTGACCATCATCTTTAAAGCGCTCCATGGCATCGGACCCGGATACCTTCGAGACCGCCTCCTGCCGCAGATTACCCCCCATCGACCTGTACGCTCCCACAGGGTGGGTCTCCTCAGGGTGCCGTCGGCTAGACAGTGCCGGCTGGCGACCCCAAGGGGGAGGGCCTTCTCTGTGGGAGCTCCCACCCTCTGGAACGAACTGCCCCCAGAGATCAGGGTGATCCCTGATCTCCCTTCCTTCTGCCGCGCCCTTAAGACATGGTTGTTCCAGCTTGCAGGACTGGCCTAGGGGAAATTTTTAGAGGGGGTTTTAATTATATTTTAATTAGATCACAGTTAAATATTTCCTTTTTAATTAATTTTTAAACTTGTAATGTTATCTGTGTATTTTTTACTTGATTGTTAGCCGCCCTGAGTCCGCAAGGAGAAGGGCGGGATATAAATTTAATAAAATAAAATAAATAAATAAATAAATTGCTAGACCCGTGATATTCCTGCTAATAGTGCTGAGGTTGGTGGGTGGGCTGGGGAGCAACTCCCTTCCACGTCCAGGGCTTCCTCCTCAGACCTCTCCTGAGCCCAGGAGGACGGAGTGGCTTGCGTTCCCGTCTTCTGTTTTGCAAGCTGCCGTCCCTTCCCGTTGCCTGGGATTGAGGAAGGGAGCAGACTGCCCTCCTGCCCCTTCTCCAGCTGAGCTCCTTTCTGAATGATGCGGGTTAACCGGACGACTTCAGCCAGGCACTTCCTCCTTGGCGCTCCCCAACTCCAGCCTTAGTGAAGGAAACTCAGCCGCAGGGCAAGTGTTTCTTTGCTCGGTGGTGGGAATTCACTGGAGACCCTTCAGCCCAGTGGCTGTTCGGGGAGCAGGGGAGAAACCTGCTTGTGTCTGACAGAAACAAGCTGCCTTCTCTGGACTTGGGTCAGCCTGTGTGAAAGCACAGACACGGTGTGCTTGTTGGGTGTTTTGGTGCTGTGTGCTGCACAGCAGCTTTGCTGGCTGGGCAGTTCTGGGAATTGAAGTCCACCCATCTTGAAGAGGCTCTTCCTCTATTCTGCCCATTCCAGCAAGCAGCCTGTCTCGGGCAGTTGGAGCAACCCACTCTTGGCTGGGAGAGGCTGAGCGGGTGTCGGGGTGCCGGCTGGAGGCAGACGGTCCCTTTTGAAGCAGCAGGAATGCTGCAGGGCAGGGAGGGGGTCGGGGGGGGGGGTCCTCCACAGACTTGGGATTAAGGAGGGAGCAGGATGGACAGAGCAAAGAGGAGGTCGGGGATCCGAGGCAGCCTTGCCCTGCAATGGCCGGGACCACGTGGGGGCCATTGGAGAGAACTGCCTGCTGTCCTCACAAGGGAGGTGTGCTGAGGCCGGGGGGGGGAGAGGATTCTGACACACACCATCACGCCCTTCCTCGGTGCTGACGGACTTGGGTTCCGTTTCTGCTTCCCGGTGCCTCCAGCCAGCGGGTGCCACCCAGCGAGCTTCTCTGCAGCTCCCCAAAGGCTGGGCCAGGTAGAGAAATCCAACTTGTTTGCGTGGCCCAGTTCTGGATCGCCTCATGTTTGGTGACCATCTGTGGCTGAAAAAGGTTTTTCAAGCGGTTGCTAGACAAAATGCCCCGAGCTGAGAATCTGATTGGCGTATGAAGGATAAAAAGGAGCACACAGATGACACGTTTTCCTTGGAAAATAGTTTGTGGGCCATGTAAACATGGCCCAATACTGCAGGAGGGGAGAGCTGACGTTAGCCTGTGTCGCCTATCCCGGGAATATGACCTCATCTTTTCTGACTTAGGAATTTTATGACGAGGCAGAAGCTTTTGTGAGGTGCAGCATTTTCATGTGCAAATGCTCTTGAGTTTCTTCCCCTTCCTCAACTGACCCGTCGGGGCGAAGACTCCAGCAGGCGGACTTCCTAACTGCAGCGCCAGCCCTTCTCCGCCTGCCAGCTCCTAACTCCGGGGCTCCATTCAGGATGTGAAGGGGAGGCCAGATTTTCCACCCGAGCCTGCTGACCAAGAGCTCCGTGGGGGCAGGTCCCTTCTCCAGGGCTGNGAACTGCCCCCAGAGATCAGGGTGATCCCTGATCTCCCTTCCTTCCGCCGCGCCCTTAAGACATGGTTATTCCAGCTTGCGGGACTGGCCTAGGGGAAACTTTTAGAGGGGGTTTTAATTATATTTTAATTAGATCAAATTTAAATATTTCCTTTTTAACTAATTTTTAAATTTGTAATGTTATTTGTGTATTTTTATCTGATTGTTAGCCGCCCTGAGTCCGTAAGGAGAAGGGCGGGATATAAATTTAATAAAATAAATAAATAAAATAAATAAATTAAAGGAATTATTGTAAATTGAAGCCTACCTGTATAAATCAAAAATAAGTTGGCTCTGCATACTGAAGATCTAGTTTGGTAAGAAGGATCATCATGTCATTAAAAAAAAAAGGACAAAAGAGGATGTGGAGTCACATAAAGCTGACAAAACTACAAGATAAGACAAGGGGATTGAGTGCCTCCTTGCTCTGCTGTCCAGGTCTTTGGGCTTTTCCTTTCCAAAAAGCTCTTTGAGGAGAAGTCAACATAAAAGTACTTTTCAAATTGGCATTTCTAGTGGTTTTCCTAAAAAATTGGAAATGTTTAAGGTTGAAAGGGATGTTATTATGCAGGTGCACCTGTGCAGTTCCTGGAATAGACTGAGACAGTAGCACTC
Organism: Protobothrops mucrosquamatus; assembly: GCF_001527695.2. Lineage (NCBI taxonomy): Eukaryota > Metazoa > Chordata > Lepidosauria > Squamata > Viperidae > Protobothrops > Protobothrops mucrosquamatus. Next base: position 25,354 of record NW_015388997.1, read on the forward strand.
CAGTCTGGCCTAGGAGTTAAATCTTGACGGAAGGAGAGTCTGTTTACTCCACCGTTTGGCTGTGTTTTCAAAGGTAGGTGGGAGCAGAACTGGGCTGTCATCCATGCAGTTCTAATGTATTTTCTTGATTTCCTCTATTTTTATTGGTGGCTCTAATAGCAATAACAATTTGGAATGCAGAGCCAAGCTAAACAAACAGGCTTGGAAAAGCTTAAAACCAAACACACTGCTCCTGTTGGAAACAAGGGATTTTTTCCCTTTTAAAAGTCACACTTACGGGCTTAAATTGAAAGGACCTGGCATCTCCTTAAAAGACAGAAAAACAAGCAGCACCTTAATCCTTGAGGACCACCAGCTTGAGAGGCCAGCTATGGATCTAAAAGTTGGTTGCCAAAAGGAAGCGAAAGATACTCTCTTTGTTGCACTTGAGCAAAGTCAGAGGAAGAGGTCCAGCAGACCACTCTTCCTAGCATGTGTCATCCACACCTCACCTTGTTTATTCTAAATTAAAATGTAAAATTGCCTTCCAGGCAAGCTCAGCTCCTGGTGATTTCAAGGACAGTTCAGATAGGTTTGGCAGCAACAAATACAGAAGTTGTTTGCATGGCCTTAATCTATACAATTTGATGGCAATTTGGGGATGCACAAAGGGGGTAGCACACAAATGGAAGCCTCTTGAGATGCACTTGTGTTTCTCGACCTAAAAAAAAAGAAACTGTTCTCAACTTCTAATGTGTGTGTTGATGACCACTTGGAAATTGTTGAGGGTTGAGTATGTTTGTTATGATATAGCAGGGCCATCTTCAGAGAGCAAGTCACTCAGATGAGAGGACTAGGATGAATCCAGGGTCTCAGCAGTGACGAGGGGAAGGAAGGAAAGAAAGAAATCCTTCATTTTAAGAATACTGAAGGATAAGCATTTGCAGTTAAAGATTCCCTTCTATTACAACGTGATAGATTGCTTGTGCCACACAACGTCCTGCCGTGAGCAGCGACAAGTGGCCACAGAAGAAGTCAGGTGGCGGTGTGACAAGTGTGAGGCGTGGGAGGCCTGGTTGCGGCGGTCCTGAGGTAAGCGGGTAAGACATCCCCGGAAATAAGAACTAGTATCTCTTTTAGTGGCAAAAAAAAATATAAGACCGGGTCTTATTTTGGGGAAAACATGATAGCTTCAGCACACTTTCTTCACTGTTCTCCAAGTATTTTTCCAATGCCCTTTTTTCTTCTTCAGTTGTCTGATGTATTTGCAACATTCCACTCCCACTTATTTTCTTTGATAAGTCTGTCAATGTCACTGCATGGATGAAGGCCATGATTCATTGTCATTATTTTTCTGGCCTTTCTATCCAGAGCTTTTAGTTCTTGATTGAGACCAGTTCACTATTTCAGCTATGTACCTAATAACTGAAGTTGCCCAGGTGTTAATTCCCTTGATAGTATTTCCTTTACTGAGTTTGGATCTTTGCTCTCACTTCTTTGTAGATTTCTCATCTGGTCTTGACTTCAACATGCTTGATGTTGTCAGCCTGAAGGATTATTATTGCTATTGTTTCTGGCAATGAAGGAGAAGGAAAAAGTGAGATATTTTGCTCAAGCTACCAGAAAATATATTAAACATTTAGATATATACACACTATGTAAATTGCCTTGTTGGTGAAGAAACAGGTATGGTTGACCTGCTACAAGAGGAAAGCCTTGAGCTCTGTTTGGGAGTTTCCCTTTTATTGCATTTACCCATTGGCCTCAGTTAGACCTCCAGACAAAATCATCCAAAGGTATTAAGTAATTCTACTGCTGAATGGATTGTGGGAAGAAAAGACAGAAAAGGGGAAGGGAGACAGAAGATGATTGGCAAGTCATGTTTCTCTGGGCCTCCCCGAATGTTTTATAATTAAGGTGATTGTAGAAGTACGGGCCCATTTTATTCTTGTGTAACAGATACAAGTAGAGTAAGTTGACATTGCGTATACCCTCTGTAATATTTTGTAGGATATGTTCAGGGTTGTGTATGTTTACTTTTTTTAGTGGATGGAACTTGGGCCTTCCCCTGAACTGAGATCTTAGAGATAAAAAACAAAAAAAGCTGCATTACAGTCTTCTCTATCCTGATTCTGTCTTGATCAATTGGCCTGCAATTCTGAAAATTCTTAGGCCATGCTGGCTAGAAATTTTAGAACTGTAGTTTCATCCACTCTGTGAGAACTCCAGATTAGAGAAGGCTCTAGGCATTCTTCTCATTCAAGATTCTCTCTTGGCCTTCTTCTTTTAGGGAGATTAGATCTTTGTGAAGAAACAGGTATGGCCTTCCACCAGCCTTCTCATTCCAGCACCGAAATATGGAACAGAAAGACGTAGAAAAGATTTCAGGTGGGGAACTAGATATATACATCACCCACAATACTACTGCTGGCGTTCTTACTCCTTTTGTATATCGTCAGTATCAGAAAATGGAAGAAAATGATATACTTGTATAAGTAGTGGTGAGAAAGAAGTTCCACTCCTAGGAAGTGTGGTCTAAAGCATGTGGAAATCTGCCACTTTGATTTAAGGTATCCTTTTCATCTCTGCTGATGCTCCTCAGGAGATTTTTTAACATTCCTGGGTCTGCCAAGTAATTCCAGCCAGTCTCTGTTGAGTTTAGGTTTACCCCCATTCCACAGGGGTGCCACGGCAGCAACCCCAGGGCACAGGCTGCAAGTAGGAGCAGGAAGAATCCTTGAGAAAGATAGGAGTGATCGCCAAGACGGATGGTTTCAGGAAGGCAGATATTTGCCCAAACAGGAGATGTCTGGATTCTTTTCATTGCCACACCTACTTCATTTCTCTTGTGGCTGATTGGGATGAGGAAGCTATTATGCTCGAGCTAAAATTTAGGAGGATAATATTCCTTGCAGTTTGTTTGTTTGTTGTATTTACACCTCCCCTTTCTTTCAGGAACACAAGGCAGAGTGTTTTATTCCTCCAATAAAAAAGTTTAGGAGGTAACTTGAGCTGAGAGGGAAAGAGTGAATGATCAATGATGATCTTGGTTTCCATGGCCCAGGGGAATCTCCCAAGTCCTTAGTTCAATATTTTAAATGTTTCACCATGTTGGCTTTCTAGTTTAAGGCTGACTGTATGGTTGGAACATCCAGCTGATTCTCAAGAACTAAGGAGGATTGGAGGACTACATGGGAATTACAGGGCTATAGTCCAAAGTGGTAACTGAAAAAAATTAGCTTATAGGAATGCAGTCACTGAGAGTTCAGGCCATTTCCCCAATTTCTTTCAAGTAATGCCACCAAAATGAGATACAAGTAATCCTTGATTTACAACCACATTTGGGGGCAGAATTTCCATTGCTAAGCAAGGCCGTTGTTAAGTAAGTGGTGCTTTCTTTTCTAACATTTCCCCCACTGCTGATTATTAAGTTAATCCAGCTTCCCCAATGACTTTGCTTATTAGAGGTCAGCTGCAAAGGGGATCACATGGCCCCAGGATACTGCAACCATCGTAAATACATGCCGGTGGTCAAGCACCAAAATTTTGATCATGGGATGCTGCAATGATTGTAAATGCAAATACTGGTTGTAAGTAAATTTTCAACGCTGCTGTAGCTTTGAATGATCGCTAAATGAACAAAGGCCACCTGTGCAGTACTTGTTCATTGTCCTTTAGCCATCTCAACCCTCGATTCTGCTTTATTTTTAAACGAAACCAATTTTTGGCATGCATGTACATCTAATAAAACAGACATTTATTATGCTAGGTTCTATCCCCCTCCAACAGCCTCTTCACCAATCTGAAATGAAAACAGCAGCGCTCTCTATTTAATGATTGCATGAAGTTGGTTAAAAACAGCAGCTCTTTTAAAAGGATTGGGATGGAACATAATCCAGTCATAATACTTTCAGCACATGGAGCTATTTCTTGGAAGGGCTATCAAAAGATTCCGCAGTTTTGCCCTTGGCAGTGCCAGAAACAATTTTTTAAAAATGTATATGTGTGTGTGTTTATCTGTGTTTGTGTGTGTTTGTGTGTACTCTACCTTGGAAGAGGCACAACAAATAAACAATTGTCAAGGAAAAAGAGGCTGTAAAATGTTGCCCTTCATATTTCTTTTCTTCGTTTTTCCCCTCACCCCACCCAATCTGCCCTTTGGAAGCCAAACGTTCCTTTGGAAGAACTTTTAGCTCAGTACATTGCACTGATGGATATTTTTTATTTCCCTGCTTGGAAGGTTGTTTAATTGCTATTCAGGCTTATTTTTTTCTGGATATTCAGAGCATTTTTGCTTTGGTTAGTTTTTGTTCTAAATGGAAAAGGAGGGCAAAATCTCTCGGGAAAGAAACACTGCCTTTTTTTCTTCTTTTATTGCTAAAATAACTGCTGAGATACTCCTTGTACTCCAGTATGGGCACACACAAAAAAGGGAAAATCTTTGCCAACAATTCATTAGGACTGGCTCAACCCCCACATCCCAATAAATGGGATGGGCATTCTCTTCCTTGCATTTGTATAACATGTTTTGTTACTCCCCTCATTTAAAGCCCTTAATCGCTGAATTTCCTTTCTTCCAAGAAAACTCAGGTCATGAAAATAGTTTGGCTCCTGTCACACAATGCATTGCTGTAGAGAGCTTGTAGAGCAATTGTAACGCAGAGAACCCTTTGATTAGAAATGGTTGATTATTTTCATTGGTGCTGTGTTGAGGAAATGTGTTTTGGAGGTTTAGCATCGGCTTCCAAGAATTTCCAGGAGTTAAGCCATTGCAAGGTATCGGTTTACCTGTCTTTGGTAGACTTATTTTCTTGGATCAACATGATCAACAGGTGGGTGGGTTCAGACCTGAAGGTCATCTATTGTTGAGAGCTGGATGGACCACCACAGCTGAGTGATGTCATTTAGATGTCTGTGACTTGGCACCATCTCACAGTGAGGCATGATGATGGCTGCTAGTAATAAACAGATAGGCTGAAGACTACTTCGAACCCAAAACTCGCGACGCCACGTGATGTCGCGCAACATATCGGGCTGGTTTTGCCATTGCCAGCAATGGGGTGGGCGCGGCTTCCGGATGACACGTCCGGCCCACGGGCTGGCAGTTTGACACTCCTGAAAGCTTTGCTATGTGAACCAAGCCTCTAGTTTCAGGCTCTGCTGGGTAGAAGTATTTGCTTTGCTCAAAGTTTGATGAGGTCATCCCGTTTCTCCCAACTCAAGATGCACAGAAGGATTACCCACCCTTGGACGAGGCTGCCAGAGGCATTCCTGTATAAGGCAATTTTGGCTTCCTTCTGATCAGGAACCATACTAAGAATGGTGACTCATGCCGAAATACAGGCAGGTGGTCTCCTCTGAGGATGTGAGTAAGTCTTGTTCTTTGTTCTCTAAAAATAAGTAATTGGAGCATTAGGAGCCCTGTGTCCTCCAATTTTAAACCAGAAAAGAAAATACTGCAATCTTTTGCGTGCCTATTCAACCTTAGACTGAGTCAGACCAGCCCGTTCGTGGCGGCAATCTAAACTTTAGGCTAGCCAAACTGTTTTTGACTTAAGTATACAGACACTGCTGTATTTTTTTCAAACTGAACAGTTGTTCAAAATTGGATTTATTTGTGCAAAGGGCATAGAGATCAGGCTAGGTACCACTGGGAAATATTTCCTTAAGTGGTAAATACGATATTAAATTTGCAGGAAGGAGCCCATGTAAGACCATCAATGTTTCTTTGCATGCATCAATAGCTGTGAAAACATATTTATATTGTCCACGTTAACGAAGCTCATCACTAACAAATTGCCTCTCAGGCATCTGGAAGCTTTCATTACTAATTGGTTTTTAGAATGTGGCTTAAAGGAGACATCATTAACGTACAGATCCTCATCCTGTAATGAGCTAGAGAAAGGGAGATGAAGGAGACAGTTAACAATCCCACTTCACTCTTACTTGTTGCTATGGAATTCCTTCATTGTTCAGCCCAACAGATTTTGTAGATTTTTCCTCATGCTGAAAATCAGGATCAGGCAAATGGCCAACAGCCTTTCCTGGATCTTGGCACCCTCACACTGCATTGTAATGTCAGCTTCTAGAATTCCCAGCCAGCATCTGGAGAATGCCAGGATAGAGCGCTACAAGAGCATTTGCATTCAGAGGGTGTGACTGGTTAGCATTAGCAAGAATCCAAGGGGGCATCCAGACAGAGGATTCTTTGTGTTACCAGTCAAAAGTCACGATGCAATTATGTCTTCCTCCTTCCAGTGCCATATCCATAGTTGGAAAAAGAGGAGAGGAAAAGCAGTGAGAAAACACAACTCTAAATGAAAGGAGGCAATGGGCACGTCTACACTTTCACTGCTTAGCCCCTTAAAAGCAGCATGATGGTAACTTGCCATTGACTTCATTGAAGCCTCTTCAGACCCTACAAGAACAAGAAGCAAAAAGGCAGGGCCAGTCTTGCGCTGACACAGGTTGATCCCCAGAATCATAGAGTCGGAAGGTACTTGAAGGTCTTGGTGGAACCCCCTGCCCAAGGCAGGAATCCTCAAACCATCCCAGACAAATAGCTGTCCAAATTTGTTTGAAAACCTCCAAAAATAGAGCATCCGTAACTCCAGGAGGCAGGCTTTTCCACTGTTTTAACAGCTGTCAGGGTCAAGAAATTACTCCTTATTTCGAGTTTGGGTCTCTGTCTATAAAGCGTCTACCCATTAGTTTTGTCCAAACCCCAGGCACTATGGAGAAAAATCCACGCCCTTTTCCCTGGGACAGCTGTTCAAGTATTGGAAAGCTGCTATCGTATTTTCCCTTAGCCTTCTCTTTTTTAAAATTAAACAAACGTATGCAGTTCTTTTCACTGTTCTTCATATGATTTAGCTTTCCAGGCCGCCATCACTTTTGTTATTCTTCTCTACACTCTTTCCAGTTTCTCAGCAACCTTCTTGTATGCATGCATGCATTTTTTAAATTGATATGCCCTCCATCTCACTATCAAGTGACTCTGCAGTGACCAAAACTGGACACAATATTCTGGGGACAGTCTGATCAGCTCAGCAAAGGAGAATGATCCTTCCTTGTGATCTCAACATTGTATCACTGTATCTAACATTGCATCAATAGTGATGCTTTTGGCAGTTAAGGCATTCTGTTGCCTCCTGAATAAATCACCTAAGACACCCAGATTCTTCATAAAAGCTCTTCTCCCACTTACCTTCTACCTGCACATCAGGTTTTTCTTATTTTAGTCGACATCCTGCCACAACAACCAACACCTTGTTCCCATTCCAGGTAAAACAGAATTAAATAAAATACTTTGTATGCCATATCGATGTGGGTACTTATGTTGCATCCTGGCTTTCCAGGGAAAAAAAAATCCCAACAGTTTTAATGAGGGAAAGCTGAAAAACATCATGCTGCCTTTCTGTTTTAAGGACTTGGCAATTTGGTTTTGAAGAAGGTGAGAGGGAAAGAAGAGATTGTTAAAATAGTGAGCCACTTTGGTGTAGTGGTTAAGGCATCAGGATAAAAACCAGGAGATCAGGAATTCTAATCCTACCTTAGGTACAAAGCTAGTTTGGGCCAGTCATTCTGGATTAGCCCTAGGACAGGGGTAGGCAACCTTGGCTCTTTTATGACTCGTGGACTTCAACTCCCAGAATTCCTGAGCCAGCATGGCTCAGCTTGGAAACCTCTCCCTTTCCCCTCAGCATGGCTGGCTCAGGAATTCTGGGAGTTGAAGTCTACGAGTCATAAAAGAGCCAAGGTTGCCTACCCCTGCCCTAGGAGGACAATGGCAAGTCACTTCTGAAATCTTGCAAAAACAAAAACAAAAACCCAACCCCCAAACCTATAGGGATTCATCCAGCAGGCACCAGGAGAGAAGAGCTTACTCACTACTAGGTCCAGAGTTGCAGTGCCTCTTACGCACTTAGTCTGAACTATTTGAAATTATGCAGATTTGATTCTGGAGATGCACACATACCATGCTTGGAAATGACCAATATCTGATTTTTCTCGGTCCTCCATGGTTTTCCCCGGTTGAGGCACGATGATCATATAATCAAAGCCATTCGAGCTTAGCTCTCTCTTCACCACACACAGAAAGAATTGTCCAGTATAATGAAAAGCAGTTGAAATGTGTGCCTATTTCTTTCAGTTTGATAATGGCAAGGGGGAGGATAAGTGTGATTAAGATGCTGACAGAAACTTGAAATGAGAATTGTCTACTTTAGGCAACTAATAGACTGCTCTCCATTAGATTATCATTACCATGACTCCACTGCCTTTGGGGGTATAAATTAGTGGGATTATGACTACATCTCAGTGGTGCATTGCTTGATTTTGGGACAATCCGGCAAAAGGTTGCTTGCATTCTCTAGCAAGAGATGCTGCCATGAGTAAATCCTGGAGCAATAGGGAGTTTTGTAGAGGAAAAATCAGAAATATTTTAACAGGGTTTAGATTTGGCAATGCATAAAAAAAATCAAACCCTTTGGGTTACTTGCCAATGGATCCAACTAGAAGAATGGACAATCTACTAAGGGACCATCCCTTTTTACTCTGGTTAGTCCAGAGCAGTGTTCATATTGATGTGTAATCCTTAAGCAGAGTAATTCTAGGAGAAAGGGGAGAGAACTGTGTAATGACTTGGCCCCTGTCAGGTGTGAATAAGCAGACTCACACCTGAAGAGTTTAAACTAGCTAGGAATCTTCCCAAATTGGCATTCAGGGGGGTTCAGACCTTGCTCTCTTATGTCTATGTAATGATTCCAGATTAATTCCCCACTTGACCCCTTCTCCCAACTGGGACAACCCCGCAGTTAAGCATCCACATTGCCCTGTCACTATTAATGAATTCATCACCTGCTAGATGTTCTCTAGACTTCCATCGCTCCCTGCCAGCACATCCTAAAATTACCATCACTTTCTGGTTTGAATGAAAATCCCAAAGCACATGAATTTTTCTCTTATACAGCATGTGTTTTCCTTTTTGAGGTCAACACTCTGCTCTTGGGCTCCTGGAACACAGGACCAAAGGATAGAGAGCTGCCGCCTTCAAGGTGCCTTGTTCTGAATTTAGCAAGTACTAGCAGCTATTTATTAATTGGGATGTCATGAACCCCAGTTTAATTACAACTCTAAACCTTGTCAAACTAACTTCCTTGGCAGCTAAATGAGAATGTATAGGTCTGCAAAGGAGCCCAGTGTAAATCACAAATGAGTAGGGTCAGCTCTATTTCGGTCTGAGGTGTTGCTGGCCCTGATCACATATTGAGAACAAGGATTAGAGCTGTTTTCCTCCAAATAATGTTTTTGTGGTGCCTTGCTTTGCATAGTGAGGAGAAATAGTTCCCGGGCACAGGGGTCTCGTGTAGATGTCCAGGAGAAGAACCCTTTTCTGCTGTGGCTCCTGCCCTTGGGGACATTGTATTCCCCCAAGGTGAGATCCTCACTCACCCTCCTGACCCTCTGTAGGGCCTGAAGACCCAGCTCAGCCAGTTGGCCAGGGGCCCCCAACGGGGGTGCACCATTCCAGAGGTGGCCATTGTATTTTATGTTCCCACCCATTTTTAATGGTAAATTATAATTATTATTGTTATTTATTCTTTTAATGTTTACCGGTTGTTAATGTTTGTAAGCTACCAATAGTTGCCTCTGGACGAGACTGGCAATGCACATATTTAATAAATAAATGAAAATAAGTAGAGGCGGTGAAGCAATGCTCTGGATCCTTCTTTATCATATAAGTGCCAAGTGGATTATGATACGCTACGATAGCTTAAAACACACGGACCAAACCCTATAAAGGGACTAGGCTTGTTAAAGTTCACCCCATCAGCCTCAAATAGGTGGTCGTTGGTTGTGAAATATTTTATTTGGGGTTTTATTATATTTCCTGATTGCTGTTTCTCATTTTGTGGTTTTCAATGTGTGCCAACCGGAGTCACCTTTTGAGAAGGAGGAGGGCTTCATCATTGCCTGATTGGATAAATAAGCTGGAGTTGGCAGCTTCTAGGTGGCCACATCCGGCTCATTCTTCTTAAGACAGACAACAAATTGGGACTCTGCAGCTCACCCAGATTGGCAGACGCCTGTGAGCTGAGTAGCAGCTTGCATATGGTTAGTCTGGTGCCTTGTTTCAAAAGCCAAGGATAAGACCGAAATTTGGAAGTCAACATGCAGGCCTAAAAGCAACACAGAACTGCTTTGTGCTTCCTACAGCATTGGAGACTGGCCCTTTACACCACCATGTCTCACTTGGAGAAAAGGCCCAACTCTCAAGGATTGGCCAAAGTGGTGGAAACTGAAGAATTGGCCCATTTGCCTTCCCTCCCTCTCCTGAAGGTGAGCAAAAATGCATGTCACTCTTCCTCTTAATTTCACACACACACACACACACACACACACACACACACACACCCCTTCATTTACTTTGATTCAGAATGTGCTTTCTCCTCCCTCCTCTCTTCCCCCTTTCTTCCTGGCTGGCAAGAGGAAAAGCTGCCAGAATCTGACACCGTTCGATGGAGTGAATAATATTCCCCATGCCAAGGCACACACACACACACACACACACACACACACACACACACACACACAGTCAGTCCTTCAACACTGCAAATTCCCTTCTCATGACACCACAAATTGACAACTGTGTTCTTATTTCCTCAGGAAATTTCAAATGGCTTTGGAAATGAAGTGGAATGGGCACGATCCAGCTTCTCAGACGGCCACTACATGTGTGTAAGGGAAGGATTCCCACAGGATTTAATAAAGCCATTGGGCCTTAGCTGGATAGCCAAAATATACATAAGGAGGGGTCCTGGCTCAGCATGCTGACTAGAAATGTTGGACTGTCTGCCCAGTTTCAGAGATAAAGTTGATCTTTGCAATGCCTCCATTTCCCAAGGACTTTTAAAAAATTGATAGAATTCCAGGATCTGTTTTTTGAAGGAGAAAAATGTGCAGTTTCAGCAAGTTCAACTTTTTTTTTAAAAAAGAAAAAAAATATTCATTTGTTTATTTAATATATTTTATCATGCAATACCCCACAAACACTTGTAACCCTGTACAAATAAAATAAAAACAAAATAACAAGGGATCAAATGTATTGATCAACAAAATATACCCAAAGCACCAGCCTGTAAAATCACAACTTAAACAGGACTAAGTACAACTAGTATAATTACACCTGGTTTGGTTTTGTTTTTTTAAAAAAAGTTTGGTTTAGTCTTGGAATACTGATTCATGCATCTCTGAGTTCAACTCATGATGAATTAAGCAATGAAGAACTTTCAGTAGATTTATTAAAGTCAAGTCAGCCAAGATAAAACAGAGCAGTACATAAATATTTCAGCACATGTTAGGCAATACCAAAAAATTAATAAACTCTAAATATTCAACATTGCTTAACTGTTAACAACGTGTCAAAAATATTCAAGAAGTCCTAATTAGTTCACAAAGGAAAAAAGGAATCCTAGCAATTGATTTTGTTACAATATATGAGGAAACCTGGATGTTTTTGGATTCAAAGCTGGACACAGCATTATTTTCCAATGGCTCTTATCATTAACAACACTAGCTCTGTGATTAATGCTGTTAAATCAGTTCTTCAATAAATTTCCAGCCTGATCCTATGCATCTGGACTCCAGGTTTACTCCTTTGGCATTCAGTGCATGCTGAGTGATAGGTGCTGTGATCCAACACATCTGCAAGGACCTATTTGGAAAGGCCACCGATGGGGGTGAAAGCAGTAGCAGACTGGAGCTAGAACTGTATTGATTGAAAAAGTGAGACGCAGATAATATGCATGACAGATAGTTCTTGACTTACAACCATTTGTTTAATGACAGTTTGAAGTTACAACGGCACTGAAAAAAGTGACCATTTTTCACACTTAACCACCATTGCACCATCCCCATGGTCATGTGATCAAAATTCGGAGGCTTGGCAACTGGCATGTATTTATGTCAGTTGCAGTATCTTGGGGTCATGTGATCACTTTTTTGCATCCTTCTGACAAGCAAAGTCAATGGGAAAGCCAGATTCATTTAACAGCTTTAACAGTTCTGCAGTGATTCACTTAACAATTCTAGCAAGAAAGGGCATATCATGGGGCAAAACTCACATAACAACTGTCTTGCTTAACAATGGAAATGTGAGGGTCAGTTGTGGTTGTAAGTCAAGAGTTTCCTGTACTTGACTTGCTTGACAGGTTTTGAGGCAGTGTCCTCTTGCTAAGGACAGTCCACCCTTTATCTTCTATGGGGCTGGACATTTTCTGATTGAACTAAAACAGCAATTTTGGTCAACTGCACTAAATAAAGAAGACTAGAAATTTCAGCCCCATCTTCTCCATCAGTAGATAACACTGAGTCACCGGCATGTCTATGTATTCTCTGTGTCCTAAAACTCGATTTAAAAAGTGCACCCTATCCCACGTCTATAAGGTTAATCTGTACTCTTACACCATGTCCAGAATGGAAGACCCCCAACTTCCAAGCTGTACCCGTGATTTGGACCACCTGTAGATAGAAGGCACTGCATCGGCTTGATCCTGTTGCTGCCTTTGCTATAAATAGCTAGATATAACAACCCTCTTGGGTCCCTGTGAATAATTCTCACATCCTCCCCGCTGCTTTGCTGAAAACAGAGGCGGTGATACTTATGCGCTCCTTGGTCTCAAAGAAAACTTTAATACAGTGAGTGCATCTAAGGAGCTGGTTAAGACTGCGAGCGATGCCACTGGCATTTCCTTTTGCTATAGCTATATTATCAGTCCATTAAAAAAAATGGTAGAAGAATTAGCTTTTGGACATTGGTTGGTAGCAGCTAAATATGTAGAGAAAGGGGCCTTTGAGATGTTATCGGATGTAGAAGAAAAAAATGCTTCAAGTCACAGTGTTCCACTGAAGTTCGATAAACTGGTTTTATTTTGTTTTTTCACTTCTATGGTATCGTGATCTTCATCATGATCATCCTTTTTTACTAGCCTTTCCTTGCCAGATTGATCTGCTCCAAGATTGTGTAAAGCCCTCATCTGCTTTTTCTCTACAAAAGTCACATTTCCCTTTTTCACATTCCTTTTATCCCTTCCCAGATAAAAAAAATGACACATCTGAAAGAATTACCACAGCACACAGTGGGCCAGACCCAGCAATGGCAATTTCCTTCGTGCTGAAATGTTATCGCCTGGCTGAGTGCATTATTGTGTGAGATAGCTAAGCTTTCCCAAATGTCAAAATTCAAGTCAGAGATGCCTTGGTGCTTGTTATCAAAATGCTTTTGTTTTACTTGAAAACCTTGAGAAGATAGAGGGAAATTCTCCACAAAGAATCAGAGAAGTGAAAAAGTCATTGAGTAAATTCAGCTTAGGAATGAATAAATTTGTTCACTTGAGAACAGTATGTCTTTCAGAGGTTCCTGCTCCTGACTTGTGAGATTTTTAAAAATTCTCTCCAAAATATTCCTGATGAAGGAGGGGGGGGGGTCAACCTATTTTCCAAGGCGCCTGAAGGCAGGACAAGAAACAATGGATGGAAACTAATCAAGGAGAGAAGCAACTTAGAACTAAGAAGAAATTTCCTGACAGTTGGAACAATTAATCAGTGGAACAATTTGCCCCCAGAAGTTGTGGATGCTCCAACACTGGAGGTTTTCAAGAAGAGATTGGACAATCAATTTGTCTGAAATCTCATAGGGTTTCCTACCAGAGCAGGGGGTTGGGCTACAAGATCTTCAAGGTCCCTTCCAACCCTGTTTTTCTCTTATTTATTCTCATAAAAAAAATCACTTCCAATATATTTGGACTGTCTAGAGTATGTTGATGTCTTCCAGTTGCCATAAATTGCATCACAATTTTCAGGGGAAAATGAAACCTGACGAATAATGAATCTCCAGTCAACACTAGGAGCCCAAGAAGGGCAAACCAGCTAATGTAATATAGGAACTCACAAAGATCGGGTGGCTTTGACAGTCCTAGTTGAGATGTATTTTGAACATAATTTTCTGTAGCTTCTCTGCAATTCAGAACATACTTTGGTGGCTTGAACAGCATGTCAGTTCAGTCTGAGGGCTTCTACAGGATTAATGCCACACTTTCCCTTGTTTTTCTAAAAGCTTAGGTGACTTTCACCCCAGGTTGCAATCAGTTAATACCAATCCTATGTTTGTTTCTGCAGAATAGGATGGTTTGTAAAAATGTTCGTAGGGTGGAGCCTATCAAACTTCAGATCAATAACATCAGGCTTTTGCATAAAAAAATATGATAAATAGACCACAGAGTCTGTAAGCAAACATGTGTTGGCAGGCTCTTCTCATTGTCCTCTGTCCCACTTCATGTTTTAAAACTCTTTTAATTAAAACAATATTTAGTGGGAAGTTAAAATGCCACAAAGCAAAACCCAAGCCTAGGAAATCATTTTTATTGACCAGAATGCATTGGGCTCCAAAGGCGTTCTTAGAAAAATAAAAAGGATGGGTTGAAGGGGTTTGTTGCTTACTTGTTTAGAAAAAGGTATGCAGGGATCAACAGGAGAATACTAGGAAGAACCGCACCAGTTTGCTTTTTGATTCATCTTTTTTTAAGTTTTAAGAAGAGGTTGGGCGACCATTTGTCTGAAATGGTATAGGGCAGGACTAGGCATCCTTGGCTCTTTTATGACTTGTGGATTTCAACTCCCAGAATTCCTGAGTCAGCATTGCTGGTTCAGGAATTCTGGGTATTGAAGTCCACAAGTCATAAAAGAGCCAAGGTTGCTTACCCCTGGTATAGGGTTTCCTGCCGAGCAGTGGGCTAGACTAGAACACCTTCAAGGTCTTTTCCAACTCTGTTATTCTGTTCTTTTTGTTTTCGAGGAGCTTGATCCAATATGGGAATTGTTTTGTGCCTGTGACTCCCTCTCTGGGGCAGCCATTTTGGAAGAGGGTTATCTTTTTAATTTTCAAATTCCCACCTCCCTTTAAAGGTTGCTTGCTTGCTTGATGCAGATGAGTTGCCTCGCCTTTATATTTCTAGAGCTGTTTCACCAAATACATTTTAAGGGTATACAGCAACCCATTGGCAATCGACTCAATGGAAAAGAAGGCAAGAGATTCTCAAGAGTGAGAGCTATAGGAACGAGGCTGGCCTTTTGGGGCATGAGTTCACACTCAAACATTAGTGTCTGTTTTCAGTAACCGGGCATCCTTGGTGGCCTTCAGAATGTCATATTTGCAAGACAAGGACTTTAGTTCAGTGACAGATGAGCGTATATCACGGAGATCGATTGTCAGCACCTCCGTGTATATTTAGGGATTGTTAGCAAGCAGGAAACAATATCCTCCCATTGTAACCATGTGTCACACATTCCTGAAGTATAACAGATTTGGGAAGGCAACGGCATGGCTGGAGACAGGCCAGGGAATCACCATAATTCAGGGCTGGAGATCTCTGTGCTCTCATAGCAACTCTTCTCTCATTATTTGCATTTCTAGATAAGCTCCTTCCATAAAAGTGCTTTAAAAGTGTGCCTATCGTATGACAGAATTTGAATATGGCGGATCGCTTTTTGAAAAGGAGTTCCCAATCCTGCCGAATTGAATGAGATCCTCCCTAGTTCTTTTATCCCCTCTTTAGTCCAGAAGGAACTGGGGTCAGATGGATTAGGATTACAAAAGGATTAGGATGATAAAACTGAAGTCGGTTGTAGACTAAAATGCTCAGTTCATTTGTTCCGATGGCGTCTTGTTAGCATTTGTCAATTGTGCTGTTTTAAAGTGACTTGCATGCTGCCAACATTAAGCTCTGCTTAGCATTTGGGGATCGATTTCCGCTTCTATAAATTCCATTTTACTACAAAGTAAGGCATATGTATTTTTCATATTTGTGATTGTTTCTTGGTAGGAATGGCATACAAATTTTGGCTGCAGTTTAGAAGCTGAGCTTGTGCTTTGCAGACCAAAGAGTTCAGTTAAAAAGATCTTATTACCAGTTCAGCCCCAAGGATAGACTCGGATAATTTATCCAAGTCTTAGCAGACCTGGATTAGAATGTTAGATATGATTATGATCTTCTTCGCATTACAGGTATTCCTTGATACAAGACCACAGATTCAGCCCAAAATTTCTGTTGCTAAGCAATACAGTTGTTAAGTGAGTTTTGCCCCATTTCACGATCTTTCCTGCCACAGTTGTTAAGTTCGTAACACGGTTCTTAAGTGAATCTGGATTCCCCATTGACTTTGCTTGTCAGAAGGTTGCAAAAGGTGATCACATGACCCCGGGACACTAAATATGAGTCAGTTGCCAAGCATCTGAATTAAATATGAGTCAGTTGCCAAGCATCTGAATTTTGATCACATGATCATGGGGGCACTGCAACAGTTTTGAGTATGAAAAACAGTCTTACATTACTTTTTTCAGTGCCATTGTAACTTTGAACGGTCACTAAAATAAGTTGAAGACTACCTGTACACAACTCCTTACTTGAACAGCCAAGAACGGTAACCAGATGCTAAACTTCAGTTCCCAGCATCTATTATCATTGCCCAGGGTTACTAGAGCACCTGGGAACTGATGTTCAACAGCACCTGGTTGCCCACTTATTTAACGATAATCTCTCCAGTTTTAGAGTGATGGTGTTTCCAGGTCTTTGACACAGGTTAATACACTCCATCCTAGGAAAGGTTTGAAGGAGGAAGAAAGGAAGTTCATCTGTGTGGCAAATTGCACAAGAGGGAGGCTGGACAGAACCATGCCATCATGCTTCCATCCCAGCATGCCAGGGACCAGGCTGGCAAAACCGGGTTTTAACTGTGCTCCTGAGAAAGTTTTGTAGACATTCCTTCTTTCCCATAAGTCTCTCTACAGTGCCACATGCCCTTTATACAATGTTTCACATAGAAATTTCACTCTAACCTTACAAGCACATCTTAATACTAAGTGGGTGAAATGTTCCTTACAAAACAGAAGCCAAATTGCGCTGAGGTAACGACATGACAAATTGTCATGCATAACGTCCTTAAGGAATAGTTCACAAGTGACAACAAGAAAACCGTCAGCTGCCCATGTTTCATTCCTAGGGATTGTTAACACCACATCACAGCAACTGGAGGAGAAATACTAGTTAATTGGCCAATGTTTTTTGTGTGTTTTTTTTTAAAAAGACCTTTCTCCCTATTCAATTTAAATCTTAGTATTATGAGTGAAAATGAGGTATCCAGAGGCATCTGTGGGAGGATAGGGTAAAAAAATCAAGATGATGGTTTCAACTGCGCAGTAGAAGTTTTTTTTACGTATGTTACATGTCAAAAGGGACCGAACTTCAGTCATATGGCCATGGCTGTAATCCTGACCCTTTTGACACTACATTTCTGTAGATGCACATTGATATACAAGTAGTCCTCAGCTTACGACCATAAATTGGTACCAGAATTTCTGTTGTTGTTGTTGTTAATAATAATAATAATAAAGTTGGAAGGGACCTTGGAGGTCATCTAATCCAATCCCTTGCTCAGGCAGGAAACCCTATACCATTTCAGATAAATGGCTGTCCAGTTAACCAAGGCGGGTTAAATGAATCATGCCTGATTTTATGACCTCGTTTGCCACAGTTGTTAAGGGAAATCAATGCAATCGTTAAGTGAATCGTACAGTTGTTAAGTGAATCCAGCTTTACCCATGGACTTTTTTGTCGGAAGCCAACTGGGAAGGTTGTAAATGACAATCATGAGCCCCCCTCACCTCCCCCCAGGATACTGCCTCTGTTGTAAATACATGCTGATTGCCAAAGGCACAAATTTTGATCATGTGACTGTGGGGATGCTGCAACGGTCCTAAGCGTGAGGATTGGTCGTAAGTCACTTTTTTCAGTGCCATTGTACCTTCGAATGGACACTAACCAGATGGTCATAAGTATTCTTGTATTCTCACTGCCTCCACCCCTCCTCAAAACAACCACTTGCATCTTTTCAGACAGTAAACTCAGTTTAGCCAATTTGCTCTCTGGTGCAGCCAGGGCTCCATTTTGATTTTAAAAATGACAAGGTGAAGAAGTCCAGTTTCAACACCACCATTAAGCAACTGGGATTTCACCCCTTTCCCGCTAGGAGATAAAGTGTTAAATTGCTAATTGCTTTCTCTTATGTGATTGCTTGCTTTTTCATAAAAAGCCTCACTGAAAAAAGCAGCTATTGCTGTGAAATTTGAATATCTCCTGTCAGGTCTTTGGATTAATTGAACATCACGTGTCATGGGGAGCATTTTCCACTCCTGGGTAAATGATATTGAAATATCAAAGAGGGAAGATTGCTCTTGCTAATAGAATAGCAGAAGGATTTTCACTGCGTCCGTGGAGGGTCAAGCTCCTAAAGGAGTCATTGGCCTTTCACACACAGCAGGGAATGGGCAATTCAAATCAATGTTGTGCTGTGGTTAAGTCCTTCAGGCCATGGATCACCTTGGAGATGGGCAGCATATCAATTTAATAATTAAATAAATACAGGCATGCTTTCCTTTCTTAAAACTATTCATGGATGAATGACTTGTTGTGTTCTCCATTACCTCTTTTCCTTTAAATAAAATAAGGGAAGGTAGATGGTCAGCGGAAAGTTCTTAGAACTTCCAGCGTTTCCAGTGATACTTTACATTTTAGAGGTACGTCAGAAAACACCTAGGCAGTTGGGAGTTATAGAGGGTTGGTGGACAGAGGGAATAGCTGTGTACGGGGCTGAAGATCTAATGCAGTGGCTTCCAGACTTTTCTATACCTCACACCCCTAGAACGCTTCTGATATATTCTCGCACCCCTTACAAAAGTTTGAAATAATGGCAACAAATTATGCATATACATACAATTTTGAAAACCCAAATTTTTGCACCCCCAGGAATATTGTCTTCCACCCCCAGGAGGTGCAATCACCCCCGGTTGGGAACTCCTGGTCTAATGCTTTGGGGATTGTTGGACTTGAAAATTTTGTTGAGATCACGACTGGTGCTTCTGGAGGCTAACATGAGTTTACTCGGAAGTGCCACCAATCACCAGCTTGATGTTAAGATTTTAGAGTGGCAGCAGTGATGGTGAGTGTTTCTTTGTGATCAGCAGCAACTGCTTCTCTGGTCAGTTCAGTGGTACTAGCTATGGGATCCTAGGTATGCAAGGTTTTGGTGTGCTGCAGTGCTGGAGTGACTGGATACTGCCACCCGGGACCATAGGAAAGCTGTCTGTTCCCACTGCTGTTTGGGCCTTCTGTAATGACAGGGTTAGCCAAAGGTGCGACAGTTAGGCCTGAGATCTGTGTTTTCTAGTTTTGAAAGGTTGTAATGGATGGTTCTCTTGGACTGGGGACAACTGATGAGAAATTTGTTTTCCCTCTGGGTGTGAGACTGTGAAGGGCAACATATCCTTCTCAGATACCGTAACACCAGGCTGTAATTGGGTTAGAGTGGGTTGTTTCATGCCCTGATTAGTCATGGTGAAGGCAGTCACAGGATGGGAAGTAGCAATCTGGGTATGAAGGGTGTGTGGTGAGGGGACAGCTGGCTTGTTTAGGCCTGAAGTCTACTATGTGCTGACGCAGACGCAGTAGTGGACTTAAGGTTCTGACAAGTCATCTAGTCTTGGAAGTGGTTGGTGATAATACTTGGATGTTGGATGAAATCCATGGAGCTAGGGGCATAAATAACAGGGTGGGTTCAGTTCCAGGAAAGGGCAGGCAGTACTGTGACATCTCTGGGGTGATGAGCAGAAGGGATGGAGGGATGGATGGTGGGGGCAGGCTGATCTCAGGGAAAGTATACAGGTAGTCCTCAACTTACAACAGTTCATTTAGTGTTTGAAGTTACAATGGTACTGAAAAAGTGACTTATGACCATTTTTCACATAACCATTGCAGCATCCCCATGGCCATGTGATCAAAATTCAGATGCTTGGCAACTGTCTCATATTTATGACGGTGACAGTGTCTCAAGGTCACGTGATCACCTTCTGTGACCTTCTGACAAGCAAAGTCAAAGGGGAAAGCTACATTCACGTCACAACCGTGTCCCTATCCTAACAACTGCAGTGATTCATTTAACAACTGTGGTAAGAAAGGTTGTAAAATGGGGCAAAACTCACTTAACAACTGTCTTGCTTAGCAATAGAAATTTTGGGCTCAATTATGGTGATAAATCAATTACCTGTATTTGGAGTCTGGTACAGATTCTGCCTTCTGGGCTCAACCCCAATGCCTGATCATCAGATTCTCAGAGATCTTGGATTCAATTGTTGCTATTCAGTGCCTACAATAAGGCTAGAAAACTCAGGAATGTGAACCATTTGGATTTTTTGAGGGGAAAAAACATTTAAGGTAACAGAATCTTGAAAGCCTGTTAAAGCAATCTTCCCGATCAACCTATGTCTAGCATAATTAAGGTAGAGTTACTCTATGTCTCTTTCTCACATGTCTGTCTTCTAAAATAAGGATTTTTTCTGTGACAATTCAATTTCCTCCCATAATACTTTTGCTCCCTCTTTCATGTTTCCCCAGGTCTGGTAGACATTCCATCACATCTCTTCATCCAAGTTATTATGGATATGAGGGCTGACCTGACATGCATTATCACGATCTGGATGGGCACTTTGAAAGAGGTTTCCCTCTTGGAAATGTGTTCACTTGGGTTGGACACAGCACAGTTGTGGAGACCGGATGGAGATCTTTTGTGGGTTTCAGTGTCATTGTTTTGCAAATAATTGAATATGAAACCCTGTTTTTGAAGTTTGGCTCTAGGGAAGCTTTTTTTGGCTTGGTGGCCTGGCAGGGGGTGGGAGAAGGAATAATTCCCTGTGAGTGGCAGGTGTGTGTGTGTGCAAGGGCAAGCGGCTGCTACTTGTTCAAGGGGAGCTTCACGTGCAAGCACATGGGCTTACCCACCACTTGTGCAACCCGGGGGTTGGGGACCCCTGCTCTAGGGAACAGATGGGACTGCTGCCATTGTACCAACATTCCTGCTGCATGATGACTTCCCTGCTTGAGGTGCTTGATACTGGGATCGGATTAATAGTGGTATCATATACTTATGACACTAGCTTCCCACCTCAGAGAGGTAGGACCCATTCAGTTGGTTCTTCTCGGTTGCCTGGTGGACTTTATTGGATTTCTAGGGACATTTGGAGAAGTTCCTGAGGATTTGGTGGTTTGACTGAAATATTAGTCTGCTTATGGGAATGAAGGGGTGGCTGGGGCCGTGGATAAGGTTGTGCCTGTGTGGTGTGTCTCTACATGCAGATCTCACAGGGTTTCTTAGCTTTCAGAGGAACTCTGAGAAATGACAAAGAAGAGATACCTAGTGTGTCTCTGGAGGAAGCTGAAGGGCGAGTCTGACTAGGCATGGTTAACCACCTATATTAAGGATTGTATCATGGCAGTAAGAACAGCAACAGCAAGATATATTTCTGGTCCTCCTGCATCACGGTCTACTGCAGTGATGGCAAACCTTTTAGAGACCAAGTGCCCAAACTGCAACCCAAAACGTACTTATGCATCGTCGGGTGCCGGGTGGGTGTGGCCCATTGGCTGGGTGTGGCCAATTGGGGGTGTGTGTGGCCCATTGGGTGGGCGTGGCTGCGGTGGTAATGGCAGACTGGGTGGGACTAAAAAGTTCAATCAATCAATTCCAACTTTGCAAGATCTTTTTTTTTTCCTGTGAGAAGTTGAAATTGGCTGATTAATTGAACCTTTTTTTTTTTTTGCACACGGCAACGGAGGCCTAAAACAAAAAGGTTTTATAAAACCCAGCTGAAGGCCTAGGACTGGGGCGACGGCACGCGTGCCCACAGAGAGAGCTCTGAGTGCCGCCTCTGCCACCCGTGCCATTGGTTCACCACCACTGGTCTAGTGGCTCTGTTTAAGGTAACCTGCATCCTGGGTTAGAATAGATATCTGTGCATAGAATGGGCAACTAGGAAACAAGACTGGCCATGGCTTTCTAATGTGGGGAGATGGTGGTGGGGATATGCTTTGTATGGTCTCAGAGCTTTCACTGAGCCATGGCGGAAAACATTCTGTGGCTTACCCACCATCAGTACCAATATAACACCAGAACTTGATTCACATTTGGAGGGAATAGCTAGAGGAGGTCCTGATTGGCATGGACCAGTAAACAACTTTGTAAGTCTTGAGATGTGCCTATTTCCCATCATTAGAGGGAGAAAATACCATTTTTGAAGGCAGCTACAGCAAGACATGATATGAAGTTTCATACCTCTTAAACCAGCAGTCCCCAGCCTTTCTGGCACCAGGGACTGGTTTCAGAAGAAAAAATTGTCTTCCACAGACTGGGAAGGGGAGGGGAATAGTTTCATGCACAACTTAGATCCCGCATGTGCACAAATGAAGCTTTGCTCTGCCGCATGCAAGGTCCAGTTTCTAACAGACCACGGACCAGTAATGGTCCACAGTTTGGGGGACTGGGGACCCCTGCCTTAAACCAATTTCTCCAAGCTGGATGCCCCCCAGAGGTTTTAGAACTTGAATGCCCAGAAATTGTTACATTAAGGAAATTATCCTCTCAATATGAGAAGGTGGAGATTTTCAGACAGGGGGGTAGGTGAATGAGGAGTCTTGCACAACTATTTCAACACTCAGATCACTGCACTTACTTTCCACCATGAACAGAAAGGAAAAAAAAAGAATCAGAAATGATTAAATCAGTTCCTAGCTTTAGAAATAACTGCATACACGTACACTCCCTCATTTCACATGATGTTGTAAACATTTACGACACACACACACACACCACGCACTATTAAATCAACAGTGATGAGCAAAAGCTGTGTGCAACTTATAAACAAGCTTATACAAAGTGCTGCTTAATATTAAAAGCTGCCTGTTGCAAATTATGACTTATTACAGGCTGCAACTTTCTTATCACCAAGGCAATGTGTTTCAACTAGTTCTCTACAAGACAGGGATTTCAAAAGAACGAGAATGCACACGTCTACTGCTTGCTATCGTTCATACTAATCCTAAACATACATACTTCAGAGGCGTGGCTAAATCCAAGGTTTACCATTCCTACTATAATTCATCCACCATTAACATATTTTAGTCATTTGTCCATCTATTATAGCAACAAGGATCTGGATTTTTCCCCAAGGTACTGAGGCCAGGATATTGATATAGCTAATACATGGTGTGGTTGGTGAGGACCTCAACATTGTTTATTTCTTCAAATGATTGCTGTATTGTATAGTGTAGTTGCATTTTATTCCCCTGCTCCCAAGTTCCTTTTGGTAGATGGGTGACTATCTGAACTCTTTTAATAAACAAACAAACAAACACCACAAAGACAATGTTCTGCTCTGGTCTAGCGATTTCTTGTGAATAAATTGCCAAATTAATAGCAGCACTTGCTTTTTACACCAACAGGAAGAAACATATCGACCTCCAATTTTTCCTTACAGCAACTCCTAGAAAATGTGAATTAGGATGGCTGCCTCCAATAAGAAAAAATATAAAAAATATTTTAATGAATAATGAAGCAATAAACCCATTTTTTTT